>NC_136882.1:6216700-6247572 GCF_949152265.1 Phoxinus phoxinus | reverse complement strand
GCTCTGAAATATATGTGTCTCTTGAATGTAATCTGGCCTCAGACGGTGCGCCCGCACACTGCCCACGGTCCATTCTCTGACCGCCTCGTGCTTGGACAACACTCACTCCCTCTGCCAATCTATCTCAGATAAAACATGAACAGACACATCTATTTAGTTCAGAATCCGACATCCAATTGCAAAGCTTCCATATATACGTGTACCTCACAACGCAGCATTTCAAATGAACATGACGTGATTCATTCTAGATAAATGTGCATTGTTTAAATG
The DNA here is from genome assembly GCF_949152265.1 of Phoxinus phoxinus. Lineage (NCBI taxonomy): Eukaryota > Metazoa > Chordata > Actinopteri > Cypriniformes > Leuciscidae > Phoxinus > Phoxinus phoxinus. The sequence continues at coordinate 6,247,302 of NC_136882.1, read as the reverse complement.
TGTTTTTACTGTATTTCTGATCTTCATTGGTGAGCATTAGAGACTTTATTTCAAAAACATTAAAACATTCTTAGATGCTCACATACTGTAAATCTGCTGCAAATGTTGCTTCTAATGATAATAATAAAATAATAAAATATGTTTAAAGATAAAAGGTTATGACTAGTTAAAGATTAATACCATTTTATAAACATTGAGAATCTCTTAAATACATTCTCTACAAGAAAATAATTAACTACAAAAGAAAATAATGTTTTTGTTTTCTTCTTTCTAAAAATTCTTAGGGTTGGGCTTGAGTTACAATTAGCCTGTCATAACTAAACATCTGTCAACACACACATAACTGCAGTGAATCATACACACATCTCAATGCTGTGTGTGTGTGTGTGTGTGTGTGTGTGTGTGTGTGTGTGTGTGTGTGTGTGTGTGTGTGTGTGTGTGTGTGTGTGTGTGTGTGTGTGTGTGTGTGTGTGTGTGTGTGTGTGTGTGTGTGTGTGTGTGTGTGTGTGTGTGTGTGTGTGTGTGTGTGCGCGCGCGTGCGTGTGACCTTGATCCAGCACTAGTCTGACTGAAGCCACTCCATCCGCGTTATACAGTGGTTTGACTCACACAACCCAGAACCACAAACATCCCAGTTCTGCTCTTCTGATGTTACTCTCAACACCAGAGATTCATCCGTCAGAGAGCTGAGAGCTGACTGCACAGAAACTGCACTCACCTCATTAACACATCTGCAAAACTACACATCAGCATATCTGAAGAGGATAAACTCAAGTAGAGCGAGATATCTGTGTGTCGACACCCACATGTTGGAACCACTGAATATAAATAACTTACACATACACCTATAAACACATATCCACAATCCCAAACTTCAACTGTTATTTAATAAAACAAATGACAAAGGGACAGAAGATCCCTTAAGCATGTTGTATATATTTAAGGAAACTTGCATGTATATAATGTATATACATACATACATACATACATATATATATATATAAAACAATCTTAAATATATACATGCATGTGTGTGTATTTATATACAAAATAATTCTACAAGGTACACACACATTTTACACAAACTTTTATTTTGGATGCGATTAATCGCGATTAATCGTTTTTACTCACACCAAAAACTACATAATTTCCAGATATACAATCTCTGCATCGACTTCTTATAGATACAGTCCGTATTTAGAATAAAGTTAAAATTATGATCCAGAAACAATCCAACAATCCAGAAACCAAAAGCAACTTTGCAACATTGAAACATTTACAACATTAGAGTAGAGTACACTGTTCGGTCAGAGTTTGTAGTGTAAGTACTGTAGGGTTATAACTTAAGTTACTTATAGTCAGAATGTCTACATCAAAATAAAGAGTTAGCAGATATTAATCAATCAAATCAGCTCCCAGGTCTCTATGTGATCAGTTTTTATTTTATTTTAAGGTGTCCTTGTTACCGTAATTATATGTAATTATGTAATTATATAAATTTGATTAACAACATGTACTAACTATAGGTTTATGGTTAGGATTAGGGTTCGGTTTAAGATTAGTTGCATGCAATCATGCATAATTTACTGTTATTACTATGGTAAGTACACGTAACATGTAACAAAAACACTGTAAAATAAAGGGTTATTGAACAGTTCTCTGGGAATCATACAATTGTTGATGAAGCCAGTGGGTTCAGACATGGTGGCGAGTGTTTGTGTGTGTGACCAGAGAGAGGTCAGAGGTCAGAGGTTATGACCTGATGATGTCAGATGCACCTTCAGGCTGACAGATACACACTCACTTCACCTCTGGTGCAGCAAACACACACATGAACTCCACAACACACACACATGTTCGGGGAGAAAAGCTTCTTTAAATGCTCTTGAAAGAAGTCTCTTCTGCTCACCAAGCCTGCTTTTATTCCATCAAACACGCAGTGACAACAGAAGTATTGTGAAATATTATGTAATTTATGTAATGCAAAGCTAAATCTTCAGCTGAAATTACATAAACATTTAGACCATTTTAAAATTTTCCTCATTTGATTAAGTCAATGATTTACAATGTAGTATTATTAATAGTAAGGTACACAGTGGTTGTGGGATGTGCAGTGGCCAGTTACACACTGTAAAAAATTATCGTGATTTTAACGGTATAAAGACTACAGTGCTAAACTGTTAATTGGTTAACAGAAAGTTTCCTTATACGGTAAATTACTGTGATAGATCTAATGGTACATTTAATGTAATTTTACAGTAAAATACCGTTAAATGTACAGTGTTTGAAAGTGAAAAAGAACAACTCATTGTATAATTTACAGTGAAAAAATGTAAATTGACATTCCCACAATTCCCTGCGTGACACTTCATTGATGTATTTTTGTTGAAATAACTTTCTTCATAGTTTCTTAGTTTTTTTTCTAATCAGTTATGTACATTAGGGTTTTATGTTACATTTAATGATGTTAAATTAATGTTTATTGCATTTTTAAAATTTCATGTGTGTTACCATGATGGTGTTTAATGTGTGTGTGAATGACACTGTGCAGCTTCTATATTTTAGCATTAACTTTCTTGTGGAAGAGCTGCTTGTGTTGAGCTTTGATTGATCATGTGACTCTCTTCTTTGCTGTGATTGGTGGTTATCAGTGTATTACATTGGTACAAAACAGATATTAATACCTAAATAGGAGAGTAAATTAATATTATATCAGATAATGAAATATGGTTTATTACTGTAAATTTTAAGTTAAGGCTACAAAACCTAAAATGTTGCTACTATTTTATACGGTACATTTCTGGCAACCACGGCTGCCGGTATTTTACCGTAAATTGAACAGATTTTTTTTTACAGAGATATCACAAATGCCACCATGCAATAATTAACCAAAAATCATGGTTGCATTGTATATATATATAGCTAGAAACATTGTTCTTACTGTTTTAGCTACAGTAATGGGTTATAGCAAAGACATTAGCTATAACTGTAATAGTTTTACCTGATGGTCCAGCAACAATTATTATTATTATTTTTTCAATAAGGACAGCAGAGGGAGAGTGAAAAACAAGCATCAGAAATACCTGCATTCATTGCAAGCCAGCATAAGCAACAGATAGCTAGCTAAACAAACACATACTGTACATACATACATACACACACAAATAGGCCATGTGTTCCGTCCATGTTGTTTGCACTAACCTCAGAATTGATAAACCCAACACTATTGGGGGGAAAAATGTCCCAAAAAATTATATTTTTGAACATTATTTCAACGTTTTCTTCTTGAAACCCAAAATAACATTTAGAAGAATGTTTTTGCTGTTCCTCTCCACCATGAAAGCATACGATGACAAGGAACTGTCAATATTTAAAAAAAAAAAAATAAGTAAATGAATGATATCATTAAAGTGTTGCTTTGTGTGAGACTAAGGCTGTGCAATATGGACAAAAAAATACTATCACGATTTTTTGATCAATATGCAATTTCGATTTTAATCACAATTTTGAAACAATATTTCCTTATCTGTCTGTATAATATTCTTTTTCGAAGGCGCCTTTATTGACGATATTTGCAGGCACCATATCATGATGCATGATGCTGCTGTGAGTCAGTTATTCTTTATATAACCCTTTTCATATGTTGTGCAGATCGCAAATGCCTGTATTATCGAGTTTTGTTCAACTGGTGCAGAATGTGTCACTAGACAGACATCTTTAACCATTACCCTCTCGTCTTCTGCAGCATCAATCAATCATTACACATTACCACAGGTAGGCTACTATTAGGCCTACTAATAATAGTAAATCACGCATAATTACAAGTAACTAACCCTAAACCAAACCCTAACTGTAAACTGTAAGTGCATGTTATTAATATTTCTTATTTGAGTACAATGTAAGTACGTCAGCTAAAAATAAAGTGTAAACCAAAACATCATGTCATTACGGTAAACCCGCTCGGTTCTGTTCTCACGCTATATTTAGGCGCACTGCATTCAGATTGCACACTAAGGAAGATAAATCCTGCTTTCTGCGGTTTAGAAATCGTGCGTGCATATTCATATTTAGAGAGATGTGATCAGTGTCAGCAGGTCTCTCTCTGCTTAGTTAATGTGCAAAAAAACAGGATTTTTCCACTGCAGAGAGAGAGAATACAACCTGCCTCTGCTCATAAAGTGAGCAATTGTCATGTCTCTGTCCATCCTGCGGTGTCTGGCGAGCGGAATAAGGGTCTCAGTGCTCGTTTAGTGACAGTGTTATGTGCAGATGACTGTAAGAGCCCGTGCATTGTTACACAGAGTCATCTACACTTCACGTCCCCCCGCCGCCATGGGAGGTAGAAGCACAGACAGGTGGCCTAGATTAGATAAAGCTCGGAGTGTGTGCATGCGTGCGCGCGCGCGTGTGTGTGTGCCTTCCCAGTCTTAAACAAATGCGTTGTGCTGGGTAATATGGAGGCCGCTGTTTCTGGCTCGCAGCGATGGGAGGCGATGACCTTTTACTGTCAGTGAACTGCGTGACAAACGAGCTGCGTGTTTTCCAGGAGTGTGTGAGAGTTCAGCAGCTGGTCAGGGAGGCAGAGAACCCTACACACCAATCCCAGACTTTAACTAACAGATAATGGCTGCAGTAATGCGAGGAGACGTCGAGGGTTAAATATACCCATCCTGCAGGGGACGTGTGTTTGGATCGGTGTGTTGCGAGACGCGGATCAGATTACAGTGCGGTGAGATCAGACGAATGACTGAGTCGGACTGTATCATGCAGAGTAGAGCGTGATTTGACCTAGATTTTGACATTTGAAGACAAATGACATAATTTACCTCTTCAGTCTTTGTGCGTGCATTGCATATGTTACAATGACTATGCACATGAGTGTGTCTGCGTGTGTATTGTAAGAAAGGAGTAACTTTTAGGAATTGTACACATGCATCAGTGCAAAACTCGCTGCGTCCAATATCACACAGGGTGTAAAGTTTTAAATTACTCACCGGTTCAGTTCGTATCACAGTTTTGGGGTTACGGTTTCGGCACGGTTCGGTATGTGCTGTGTTCAGGAAAAAAAAGGACTAGGCCTACTGTCAAATAAAAATCAAGTCAAGTCTATCCCAAGCCATCCTCATCACATCTAGTCCAGCTCTTTTAAAGCGGTGGTTGATTATGATTTCACTTTTCTAACTTTAGTTAGTGTGTAATGTTGCTGTTTGATCATAAACAACATCTGCAAAGTTACAACGCTCAAAGTTCAAAGTAAAGGGAGATATTTGCTTTTAAAGAAATTGCTTTTTAAGGACTACAACAAACAGGGACTACACGACATTCCTCCCGGGCTAGTGACACCATAACATTTACATAAATCCCGCCCCCTGAACACGACTTATAGATTATAAAGACAGAATATGCTAATCAATGACTAGAAGATAACTACACATCAACAATATAAATCCATCAACTAACCATTCAGAAATGTCCCGTTGCTTCTACATGTTGTCACTTCTTCTTGAGTCTCTCCATCATTGACTCATCTTCAGAACATAAATGCTAAAAGTTTGTGACATGTTCAGTGCATGTGTGTGTGAGGTAAAAGGACATAAGCTGTTGAAGCTCCGCCCCCTGTGCCGAATCAGCAGCTCATTTGCATTTAAAGGGACAGACACAAAACGGTGCGTTTTTGCTCACCCTCAAAAAGTGACAATTTTAACATGCTATATAAAAATATCTGTGGGGTATTTTTGAGCAAAAACTTCACACACACACTCTGGGGACATCAGATACTTATTTTACATCTTGTGAAAAGGGCATTTTACCACCCCTTTAAGACATAATGCACAGATTCAGTACACTGGTGACCATGTTGATGATTTTTGTGTGAATTTGTCCCAAGACTTGAACGAGAACTATTTACACGTGGCTTTCCATGTGCGTGCTTCGGATGGGTTTTCATTCAAGTCTTCTTGCGCTTGAATTTTTAAATTAGCCTGGCTTACATTAGTTTAGATTAAACACAGATAGCAGCGTGTGCTATTCATGTCTCACCTGCGCTCGCGCGCTATCAAGTAATAAAGTGTCTTACAAGTAGGCATGTTCAGGCGCAGGGAATGTCCACACTGGATACTGCGCGATGTGACAAATCCCAGACGGTAAAATGACGGCCCGTTCTATTCCTGACGTACTCCAAGCGCCTGTGCTACTTTTGACACGGACTAGATTTGCAACTTTTGTCTTTTTGTCAAGATTTGTCTTTTTCATGCATTCCTCAAACTATTGCAATGCGACGACAGTCTTGCCCCGTGTGGATATGGTGTTAGCCAACATCAAGCACTTTTGAAACAAAACACTAAAGTTTCTTTTGGGATCACAAGTGTTCATCAATAATATTTTTTTATTATATTTTTGTTAATGTTTTCCTGATTCTGACCCTTACAGAAAACATGTTTCTCCTCCTCTTTAGGCGAACAAAGTTTCAGTTTGGTGGGAAAGTCAAGCTCTAGCAAACGTATTCATTCACACATTTGGCAGGCGCTTTTATATCCAAAGTGACTAACATTGTATTCAAGGTAGGCCTATACATTTTATTAGGTTTACATTCCCTGGGAATTAAACCCATGACCTTGGCTAGCACCATGCTCTATTGGTTGAGCAGTATATAAATTATAGTTTATATAACAAACATCTCAAAAATGTTCCACAATATGGTCACAATTTATGCAGTTCAGTTCTTTATAAAGATTCTTTCTTGGCATTTATGCTTCCATGTAACATTTTCATTTCATATAAGGTTATTTTTAGTGAAAAACGTTTATTTAAACTATTATACTAAGGGAGGGAAAGGGTTCTTTTACCGAAATGTTCACCTAAAATGGTCCTTAGCTCCAAAAAAAATTATATATTTTTTAAAAGGGTGTGCCCTTCTCACAAGAGTGTGTATGTGGAGTTTTAGCTCAAAATACCCAACAGATATTTTTATACAGCATATTAAAATTGTCACTTTTTGAGGGTGAGTGAAAACGCACCGTTTTTGTGTCTGTCCCTTTAAATGCAAATGAGCTGCTGCTCCCGGCACAGGGGGCGGAGCTACAACAGCTTGTGTCCTGAAAATGTCAAAAACTTTTAGCCTTTTATGTTCAAACCGGCGTCAGACAAAGATGGAGAGACTCAAGAAGAAGTGACAACATGTAAACAACATTTTTGAATGGTTAGTTGATGGATTTATGTAGCTGATAGTTATCTTCTAGTCCTTGATTAGCATATATTGTCTTGATAATCTATAAATCGTGTTCAGGGGGCGGGTTTATGTAAATTATAGGGTTTGTGGTGTCACTAACCCGGGAGGAATGTCTTGTAGTCTCTACCAGCCGTTTGTTGTAGTTCTTAAAAAGCAATTTAAAAGAAAATATCTATATATAATTTGAGTGTTGTAACTTTGCAGATGTTGTTTATGCTCAAACAGCAACATTACACACTAACTACAGTTAGAAAAGTGAAATCATTATCAACCACCGCTTTAAAAGAGATGGACTGGATGTGATGATGAGGATGGCTTGGGATAGACTTGATGTGCAGACAGCTGTACATATCAAAGGGGAAAAGTGTGGATCAGACATGACTGCAGTTTTCAGCAGCACTGGAGCCTGAGTGTGTGTGTTGGATGGAGAAAGTGTGTCTGCCACTGTGTACAGAAACTCTGCTTCCACATAATTTGTCAGGTCTGACAAGAGAAGCGCGCGCACACACACACACACACACACACACACACACACACACACACACTCGAGACATACATTTTGGCTCGGCAGGATTAAGCAGGAATTATGAACTGTGCAGTGAGTTGAGTTGTGAGGAAATGTCATGTTGTATTGGTCAGGATAGACTTTACAGAAACAACAAACTGACTCTTATTGTTGTCTTTTGTCAAATAGGCCAGATAAGTACACTACAGGGACTCCTAAAACAGCCGCTCACTGCCCGTCTCTGCTTACAGTTTGAATCTCTGCGTTATTTGAACGGTTATTTTTTAAAGAATCAAACTTTCATTCATTTATAAATCACTGGATTATAATATCAATAATGGGGTAACATTTGAGAGAATTTTAACTTTCACTACAAATAGTGCAATCGACAATAAAAAGTGAAACAACGGTAATTGACAATAAATGCATAGACTACACGACATAGCTGAAAAGAAAGGGTTCATTTACACGAATAAATCGCTTCGTTTAAATGCGTTAAATGCGTCAGGTTCCCACTCACAGTGAACTCACAGATGAGGACAGACTCCCCCAACTGGACGCAAGTGGTACTGCAGCACACACACACACACACACACACACACACACACACACACACACACACACACACACACACACACACACACACACACACACACACACACACAGAGAGAGAGAGAGAGAGAGAGAGAGAGAGAGAGAGAGAGAGAGAGAGAGAGAGAGAGAGAGAGAGAGAGAGAGAGAGAGAGAGAGAGAGAGAGAGAGAGAGAGAGAGAGACTGACCTTCTGATGTAAGTAAAGGCAAGAGCATGCCAGTCTTTGAGATTGTGTTCCTGCAAGTGTAATTATGTGTTGTGTATGTGAGAGCAATTATATGTGTGTGTATGTGTGTGTGAGCTGATAGTGAAGGAATGTGGACAATGGAATGGCAATGATGTAAAGCAGAAGAGCCAGACAACTCAACTCTGATGGCAATAAAGATAAGAGAAAGAGAGGCTTGCCTCTGTGTGCTCAATATTTATAGTCAATAATGAATGATATATATTTTGTCTTTTAATACATTGTGTTGTCATTTAATACAAATTGATACCTGTAATTTATTCTTCTTTCTGACTTTAGTTGATTATTTAAATTATTCGCAACTGTTTTATTTGATTATTTTTTAATTTAATATTTTACTTTTATATTTGTTTGTTCTTGTATATTCTTCTATAGTTTATTCTACCTATTCTCACTGCTTTATAAACCATTTTAATTATGTTAATAAAGCAGAGAGAAAAAGGCAACCCATGAAAATGAAGCCTAAATTAGAACATATGAACACATGGAAAACACACACACACACACACACACACACACACACACACACACACACACACACACACACACACACACACACACACACACACACACACACACACACACACACACACACACACACACACACACACACACACGTGCCAGAGATGAATCTCTTCATCAAAGGCAAAATAAACAAAGGGGTTGATAGGAGGTGTGTGATGTGTGGGAGAGTAGAGAGCGTGAGAGGCGAAGGAGTATGTGTGTGTGAACATGATTGCATGCGTGCCCAAGAGAAAAAGGAAGTGCAGCCCTTTGGCAGTGAGAGCAACAGGAAGTGAGCATCTATCATCACTCTGACCCTCTGATCTCGAACTACAGAGAGATTTCATCATTACTCTCACACACACACACACACACACACACCAGTTGACGGACAATAACTGACCCATAAGGTAAAATGGTGGCTCTGGGCTGCACTATTATGATGGATTTAACACACACACACACACACACACACAAACACACACACTCTCTCTTTGTAAAGAGACAGCTTGAGTCATGTACTATTTCCTTTATTAAGTATAAAATGTTCCAGCAACAATGAATCTTGCTGTTCAGTTCCTGTAGTGTGTAGTGTTTCTCTCTCTGCTTGCGCAGAATTATCGTGCTCAGTAAATGTTTGTGAGTGTGTGTTTGAGAGATGATCTCTGTCAGTTCCCGCTCAGGTCCTGAGATTTGTGGTAGGTGACGGGTCTGCATGCTTCATGAGTATTGATTGGTATTGTTAGCAGCAATAAAGCAGCCATATGTCTTAATAACAGATACATATGCTGAACCAGAATGCATACACGGAGGAAGAGATAGAGAGAGCTTCACTGGGCACTAAATAAATGTTTAGAGTAAGACATTCAAATGTACATCAAAGGATTCAGAAAATTACTGAAAAATGCAATGGCACCTAAAAAGGTATTCGGTCACGGAAGATTTAAATTATAAAGCTACTCACTTCACTAAATTCAGTTTTCTTCAATGACCTATAATCAATGGATTTGTGGTGATTTTCTGTAACTATTTTTCTATTAAACTTAACCCCTACACTGTAAAAAAAAAAAAAAAAAAAAAAATTGTAAGAAAATCTGTGAAATTTACGGTAAGAAAACTGCCAGAACGTTACCATGAAAAAAATATGGTAGCAACTTTTTAAGTTTTATTTAATGAAATTTAAAGTTGAAAAGCATATATTTAATTAGCTGAAATAATATTAATATTAATATAAATTACGTAGCATTTTTACAGTAAACTCGATCCTTAAACTCAACCCACAGTTGGTCTTGAGCAGATTGTACAAAATCGTACGAATTCAATTTGCAAAAAAACTTCTTTTTTTTTTAAATAGTTCTTGCAACAAAACAAAGTAACCGCATGAGGCAGGATAACCCAAACAAATACTTATTTATTAATTCACAAAGTAACATACAGGAGATTGCAGGAGCAAACAAACAAACAAACAAACAAACAAATAAAGCAAAGACAATATCAGACAATTAAATATAGGAAATAGAGGGCTTAAGTACACATGGAGGTTAATCAATTGAACAGAAACTAATTAACAACCAAGGAAACTAACTAGGGAAAACAGGCAGGCAAAACAGGAACAGATTAAAGTGAAAACGAAACCAAACTGAAAATACACTTAACATTACACCCCTCTCCCAGAAGGTGCACCCCCTTGCCGTAACAAGTCCAACAGAGGAGGGAGGAGGTCGTGGAGCAGGTGGATGGCAGGAATCTGGAGGAGATGACGAAGAGACCAAGGTGGCGATGACTGTGGGAGGAGACAGGAGCAGTAGTAACCATGAGGGGATCCAGAGCACAGCTGGGACAATGGCCCATGGAGTCGAGGGAGGGAGGTGCAATGTTAGAGACGGCTGACGAAACCAGGGGGACGATGGATGGAGACATGGCCAATGAAAGTGGAGACCCAGGTGAAGACGAAGAGCCGATGGGACAACACAACACCAATGGCTCTGGAGAACGAGGCGGATCCGCAGTCACGAACATCCGAGGTGGAGCCGGGGTGGCAGAGGACTGAGACGGAGCTGGTGTGAGTGATGACCAAGGTGGAGCCGGAAGGAAGGCGGAGCCCACGAGGCCAAAGGGGTGGAGGGATGAAGGCTAGCTGAAGGTCCGTTAGTCTGTGGTGCAGGCAGAGGGACATCTGACCAAGGCGTAGCTGTAGAGATGAGGGAGCCCGGTGGAGTCGTGAGTACAATGGTCCTGGGTGGAGCCAAGAGAGGAAGGAGCTACGGTGGAGCCGACAGGTCGACGTGCCGAGGTGGAGTGATGGGCTCTGCGGCTAGAGACAGGGAGCCAGGGAATTTTCTTGCCAAGATGGAGCTGGTGACCTTAAGATCTGAAGAACATTCATGCAGCATCGTGGAGTGAACAAAGAAGGAGCCGAGGAGCTGAAGGGAACCAGCAGAGGCAGGGGCTGCAGACTGGCAGGCTTTGGAAGAGGAGGCGGGAGAGGGAGGCTATGTGGGACCAGCAGAGACGCAGGAGACTTGGAACTGGGTGGGACCAGCAAAGACGCAGGAGACGTGGAGCTGGGTGGGACCAGCAAAGACGCATGAGACGTGGAGCTGTGTGGGACCAGCAGAGATGTAGGAGACTTGGAGCTGGGTGGGACCAGCAGGGACAGGAGATTCAGGTAAATATCCTCTTCCAAATCATTATAATAAATAAATTCAGAGGTGAAACTCAGCATACCCTCAGTGGCGGGAGTGTGGGCTTTCCTCCATCCCCTCGTACACCACGATCCACCCCAACTAACTAGGGAACACAGGCAGGCAAAACAGGGGCAGAACAGAGTGAAAACCAAACTGAATATACTACACGTAACAGTTGGTTCATCTCAATGGCACAGTTGTCCTAGCAGAGTATTAGGTGTAGATCCAATCATCACATTAACTATATAACTATGAACATGATCCACAAACGTTTGACAGCCAGAAAGCATCCAAATACTTGTTTGTGTGTTCATATTGAACACACACATATTTTGTTATCTAAAGCAACTAAATCCATACTTTTTAAATAATTTTTGGGTCACTGTGTTAATGAAGTTTTCTGATGGAGCAGTTTAGTCTTCTTTTTGTGTCTTCTTCATATTATTCATCTGAGTAATGCAGTCTGGGAGTGGTGTAAATCTATACTATATTTCACTTTAGACAGAAGCACTAATAACATATAAAGAGTTGGAGTATGTTGATAACATCTCAGGAAGAATTTGATGAGAAAAATTTGAGTTCATCTGCGACTTGTAGACTCAATAAATCTGGCCCTATTTACACCTTGTGTTAAGATGCGTTTTGGTTGATTGGATCACAAGTGGACAACGCTAAATACAGGAGTAAACGATGTACAACACGTTTTGATCTTGTCCACTTTTGACCACTCCCTGAGGCGGTTGAAAATGGATGGCTTTTGTAGTGTAAACGCTCATGTGGTCGAATGTGTTCGAACAGCCATAAAAGACTGTCTCTGCCTACTGATCTAATGTGTAAACATTATGGGAAGAGCTTTAGACAGACGGGACTTAAACTGTCGGCTGGAGACCCAAGTTTGGTTTGAAGACAAAAAACCTACCAAACTAACTGTTCTCTCACAATTCCTGATTTCTAACACACACTTACAGAGTTCGACGTGATCTTGCGTGTATCAGAGCAGAAATCAAAGCTGATGCTCTCCGCCGTCTTCGGTCGCATTCATGTATAAATTGCTCAAGCTTGTTTTGTCCATTAGATTGATAGATGTGTAAAAACCCATACATGTACCTGCCCATAGACCCTCCCCTGGAACAAATCAGGACAGAAGTGGTTGAAAGTAAAGAGATGGATTAAAGCACCAGGTGTAAATGGGAATGTGTCTTCCTAATCTACTTGCATGTGATCTGATCGACCAAAACGCATCTTAATACCCGGTGTAAACAGGGCCTTTGATCTTTTTTGACGCATGTGAGACAATCAGAAGACGCAAAATCTCCATTTGCTCTCTCTGCCGTCAACGAGATAAAACTGCGACATCTCATTTGTGATTTTTCTTTCCTATAGGTGACAAATGGTGGGGGTCTAGGGTTGGGGATTTGGACAAGGCACTGTGGACACCTGCAGAGCTGCCTGAACTGTGTAATGAAAAGAGCACGGCCCTGCTGGGGACGGAGGGACGGGCTGGGATTGATTGTTCTGGAAACTGATGAGGGATCAGGCACAATTAAATTGTAGGGCAGAGCTGGGAGCTGTGCATGTGTGTGTGTGTGTTAGGTGCCTGCTTGTTGATTGATGGTAAAATCATAACTACAGTGTATTAACTACAGGGTTCAGCACGGGGTTAAGGTGGCCTGAAAAACAGCCGCGCTTGTTAGATTGGGCAAAACAGGGTGAGATACAAAGGACGGGGTAAAACAAACACATTTATTACAGAATCTGCAGTTTCAAACGTGTCTGTTGAAGAATCCTTTAACCACAAGTTTCTCCACAACATTGTGTACACAATGTAGCCCTATTATTAAGAGCTTGAGATGTCAATTACAAGGAGGATATAACCCCAGTTATGGCTGACCACTATGAGTGCCCGTGGTTAAAAACAAGGGGGTTTTAGGGAATAGTTCCTGTAGTAAGTGTGGTGCAGAAGTTGTGAAAGAGCCCAGCTCCATTAAACTAGCACAGGTCTGGTTTCCTAATATAAGGGCAGAGGTTCAATCACAGGTACCCACACCTGGGATTAAACCTGGGCCTTTAAACTAGGAAACCAGTCTAGGTCTAGAAACTTCACCTTAAACCTGATCTGGAAATGATTTTCTATTTCAACTTCTTTCATTGCTAATGATATTAACAACACAACAAGTGAGTCTAAATATACAGTACATGCATTTCATAGTGTCTTAGTATTTATGCTACCAGTGTGTGTGTGTGTGCGTGTGTGTGTGTGTGTGTGTGTGTGTGTGTGTGTGTGCGTGTGTGTGTGCGTGTGTGTGTGTGTGTGTGTGTGTGTGTGTGTGTGTGTGTGTGTGTGTGTGTGTGTGTGTGTGTGTGTGTGTGTGTGTGTGTGCGTGTGTGTGTGTGTGTGTGTGTGTGTGTGTGTGTGTGTGTTCTGCAGGTTGCAAAGGTTAAGTTTCCTCCAGTAGGGTTTAAGCAGCAGAACAGTGCAGTCATGGATCAGGGGACACATTACTGAAAATCACAATTTACAACAATGACATATCCCTGAAAACTGGCCAATTAAGAGAGCTTTCCATCATCCGGAGAAGCCCTTCGGACTGGACACACACGGGACAAACACACTGATCTGAGCACAGATTTCCCCCCTAGTGGACAGAGTTACAAATGATAGACACATTGCCACAATGCTGATGCAGCACTAAGTGTGAAAAAGCTATTTAGACAACTTTGTAAGACTTGGTTTTCCTGCTGAGCAAAAAAAATCTGAGATCAAACAGTGCAATAAAAAAGTAAAACTCAGTAATCTGGAGAGAAGATCTCAGAGAAAGAGAAACCGCCTTGCCCAAACTTCTCTCCTTGTTTATCTACGCATCCCCCTCTCCCTATACTCCCTTCCTCTCCCCGATTCAAGTCACAGAAGAGTGTCTATATACTAATATGATGGATCTTGTGAATCTATTGTTTTTCCCCCCTTTCATGTTTAGTATTATTTTGAATGTCTCATTGCAAAAATGGTCTCAATTTCACTGCAGTCATTGGCATTATGAGAAAGATTGAACACTTGGGAGAATTATGGGTAACACTTTATAATAACTGCACGCTATTAATCATTAGTTATGCATTAGTAAACAGTTAATTCACCATTTGTAAAGCATTAATAGACATTAATACGCAGTTTATAAATACAGCTATAAATGCTTTATTCTTTATTCAATTTATCATTTCTAAATTAAGTATATCATTATTTACAAACCAGTTATTTGGGAGTTGTCAGTGATTCATAAGATCACTTAAGTGTAAGTAAATGTAGTAAATGCAGGTATATATAAAGCATTTAGTAGTGGTCAGTTAAATATTTGTGTGAGCTCATCTAAAGTGAGGACTATGACATGTAAAGCATTTACAAAGGAGATTTAAATACTAATACAACACAGTGATACAGAACATAGAAATATTAACAGCCTTTAAATCTACTTTATAAATGCTTCACAATACCTAGTCCTCACTTTAGATGAGCTCACAAAAATAGTTAACTGACCACTACTAAATGCTTTATATCTACCCAAATTAACCCTGAATTACAGTAGAAATACATGTTAATAAAGCATTTATTAACACACTATCTATATTATGTCTAATGATAAGATGTATGAATGTCCATTTAAATAGTTTAATAATCATTTACTTACACTTTCTAAGTGATCTTATGAACCACTGACAACCAAATAGCTGGTTAGTAAATACTGATATACTTCATGAAAAATTGATCATTAATAAAGTGTGAAAATACAATTATTAAACACATTATAGATACGCTTAAAAAATAAGAATAAAGCATTTATAGCTATATTTAAAAACTGCTTAGTAATATTAATGCTTTATAAATGAATCAACTGTTTACTAATGTTTAATGATTAATAGCGTGCAGTTATTATAAAGTGTTACCGAATTATGTTCTCCTTTTTGGGTGTCTCTTCAAGATATGCAAGATTCCTCTCATTACCCCCCAAAACCATGAGTTTGAGTGGTATATATTTACAGCCCTTTTGTTCTGGTCTGGGTATTTAAGGGAAGGCAGAGCAGCATTTGGGAATGTCAGGTGCATTTCTTACTCGAAGAGTCATCTTTGAGCAATTGATGTTATGCATTCATTATTTCTGAATTGACTTCTAATTGTTTACTTGAGTAATTAGTGTAATTGTGTAAATGTACATTTTTACCTGTCAATTATATATATATATATATATATATATATATATATATATATATATATATATATATATATATATATATTTGTCTGGACACTCCTGAAATCATTATGGAGACATTTTTCTCCCAATTAATTGTTGGTTTAACTTAAAAAAGGTAAGTTACCTGGTTGCCTTGAAATTTTGAGTTCACTGAAATAAAAAATGTGAGTTAATACAACAAAGGAGATTGGTTTAATAAATAGAAACTCAAAACATTGTGTTATCTGAACCACATTAATTATCTAAGTTGATTTGACAAAAGATAAAATGTTGTGATAACAAATATTAGTTTACACTGCGGTAGATTATGAGGAGGCTGTGCTACCGCAGATCTGTGTTCAGGAGAGCTCAATCTAAAGGCTTGTGTATGAATGGAGCAGTACGTCATCTGGAGACCTTTTGATTTCTGTCTATCACTGACTTGGCAAGCTGTACGGAAGTGGCTCAATAAACTACACTTTTCTGTACGAGTGAGCTGTAGCAACCGACTAAACAGGTATTAGCTAACTCTAGGGGAGTGTGTGTCCATGAGATCCACGTAACCCGGGCCGTGTGACTCTGTGCGGCATTGGGTTTAGTTAAGTTGGATATTTAAGTTGTCTCAACAAATTTTAAGTTGTTATAACTAATCGCAGCCACATTTTTTACAGTGTGGGATACCCAGAATAATCAAGTATCTAAATTAACCAATAACCAATGTTTATGATTAGTTTCTAATAAGAAACACAATCTAAATTTGATAATCGTTTGAAATTGGAGTCAGATTAAGCGTGGAGCTAAAGTAAAATTTTAGTTAAATTCTAATAAATTAAGTGAACTTCAGAGAACGCTGTAAAGACACACACGCGTTATACCTTCACACACGCGTTATTCCTTCACACACGCGTTATACCTTCACACACGCGTTATACCTTCACACACGCTGTTGGATTCCGTCGTTGGGCCGACCGGTGGTCCTTACAACTTTACATTTAGTTTTTACTGAACAATTTAAGTTACTTTTACCATAAGTGTATTTACTGTAAATGCGTTTAGCCTTGTCTGTGTTAATCGACAGCGTGCAGGATACAGTACATTACAGTCAAATTTAGCAGAAATATTTCTTAATGGACCATTTTCACAGACTGTGAAAAAAACTTTTTACATTTTCATTTTTAAAAAATGTAATACATATTTATAATGTTATATGTGATATATTGTATGACATTTTTCTCTCTATTCTAACCAAGGTAATCAATCTCTCTACATTTTTTCTCTCTACATTGTTTAGAATTCAACAATTTGCTGTCATTTCTCATTCATCGCTAAAGAAGTTTATTCAACTATGAAGACTTCCTTCGCTTCTGAGAACCCCGGAAATAAAAAAAGAGTAAATTCCTATTGCTCAACATGTAGTGTTCATTTTTTAAAGGGAACGGCTTAAAAAAAACATGCTGTAAACAAAACAGTCATGAATGCTTGACCATTTCAATACAAGTACTTAAAGGACCCAAACATGTAAGTGTTACAAACCTGTAGGACTTTCCTCTTTGGAACATAAAAGAAGATATTTTGAAGAATGTTGGAAACCAAACAGTTTTGGTAAACATTATTGTATGAACAAAAAACACACACACAAGGAGAAACATACGGGCCTGGAAGGACATGAGGGTGAGTAATGGTGAAAGGATCTTAGGTAACAGGTTATAATAAGAAGCAATTAGAGGTTTATTGAGGCAAAAGTCATAGTTAATAGTTAGTTAATATTGAGAATTGGTCCCTAAACTATAAAGTGTGACTGAATTTTCATTTTTGGGTAGACTGTGCCTTTAACTTCCTTTACTGTGGTAGTAGTCTTCTGTTGTTTGAGAAACGGCATAAATCTGCTCCACTTCGCAGTTTGTTTTGGCATTTTTATTTCACATCACTGAAAAACATGAAACAACATTTACAGTTCTACTCATGGACATCCTGTTTACTTACTGCAAACGTTCTCGTCCCAACGGCTCGTAAAAAAAATGTGCAGACAGAAGTTGATGATTCTAGAAAACGTTTGTGCGTTGAGTTTCAGACTTCGAGTGCGAGTCTGTGGATGTGACGTCTGAAGTTGAGACTACAGTGGCGGACGGTAACAAACCTCATAACTCATTAATCACTCCAGCAGATTCTCTTCAAGCAATCCTCCACAACGACAGTATAGTTGTCCTGAGAGGGACACAGAAGAAGACAGCAGCACTGCAAACACCTTCTGGAAAGCAGCATTTGCTGAAGTGTTTGTGCGGGTGTACTCACACAGAGTGTGTATCGGGCCTCGGCGCAGACGTCTGGAGAGGGTTTGTGAATGTGCAAGCTTCCCTCTATCCCTTCATCACCTGTGATCCTTCAACACTGGAGATACAGCGCTGCCCTTCTGCCCTTCGTATCCAGAGCACGCACACACACACACACACACACACACACACACACACACACACACACACACACACACACACACACACACACACATGAAGAAAACGCTTTATGAGATCCTCTCTCTCTCTCTCTCTCTCTCTCTATACACACACACACACACACACACACATACACACACACACACACACACACACACACACACACACACACACGCTGAAGCACGTTGCATAGAGACACTGGACTGACTAATGTCTTATACATATGTCATTATTATTATTTCCTTAAAGTCAGCATGAAACGGAAATTGTGATAGTCTTTTCTTCTCCATTGTGACGTATATCAGAGTGATAGGCTTTACAAACAAGAACAACTGTGGGCGGGGCTTGATTTTGTCATGGAGAATTGACCCTTCGCAGGGAGTTTGATTGACATGTGATCTGACCAATCATACTTCGCCAGTCGCCATTTTGTCCGACACAGCAGTCAGGAGAGTTAGTAGATTAACATGCAAGGATTTGAGCTTGAGAAGCGGAGTGTACTGACGTCTTTCCGCGGTTAAAACAACATTCCTTCTGATGTTCATTCATGTTTATTTGATGCTATAAATGAACTAGAAGGAAGAGATGATCGGTTCACGAGCAGCTTTAACTCTACAGCGATCTGTCACACACATTAAAGAGCCACAAAACGCTATTTATTGTTTAAATTTCTTTTTAAAAATGACCAAATTTGAAAGGTGAGACTTATTTTAATATGTTTAATATCAAAAGTAAGCTGGTCTGTCCTGTCCGTCAGTGTCCTCTCTGCTCCGCGATGTGTTTTTCACTGCGTGAGAACATGGTGTGTGTGAGAGCGGCGTAGCTTGTCGGACATAGCGACAGTAACTAAGGGGGGCTGGTCTTTTTCGAACGGTCAATTTATTGGATGGTTGTGGTTTGCTATTGGTGGATCACATATGATTGACAGGTCATTGCCCCGCCCTCGTCCTCATCATCAGAGAAGAGATGAGCTAGGAAGATATTCTGATTCAGATAACAGGAATTTAAAACAATAATGAATTGTCCAGATACATAATTATAATAAATACGGCAATATTCCATAAAGTCACCATGAAATCAAAGTTGAGGATTATTGTGTCTTTCAGTGTTTTCACGTAGGCCTCCTAGTGTGAAGAAAGCAGTGTGTCTCTGTGAGTTGTGTTAAGAAGGATGAGGTGATTTATAAGTTTCTTACATTTTAAATGTTGGGTTTATTGGACAGAGCAACAATTCTGGAGAGACTTTTGACTATTTATGATTTATTATTTCTCACTTTGACTAAGTATACTGTGTTTATAGCTATAGTGATGTTAAATTGCATTGTCTTCCATATTCCACATATTCTCCCATGTTTTGTATTTAATATTGTATTATTATATATATATAAAACATATCCCTTGAGTGATTTACTGTGAGAAAAGAAACAGATTTATGGGTCTTCAGAATCTAATGATCTTAAATACTAATAAATAATGATGTTTTCAAATAGTGTTATTAAACAGTAATATGTTATTAAGTGTGTTATTAAATGCTATTGCCGTTTTAGGAAATACTATTTATTGACACTATTCTGCACAAAATTTGATTAACACATCGACGTGTGTGTGTGTGTGTGTGTGTGGCTTTGATGCCATTTGTTTGATTTTGACTCTGAATGTGTCTTCTCCTTTTGTACTAAATCTGCCACTGTTTGAGGCCCGCATGAACCCTGACCTTTGACCTGTCAGATGACCTCTGCTCTGCTGAGCAAGTTCATGGCAGGGTCAGAAAGTCCTCTCTTCCTAAAACAAGCTCTCTCTCTCTCTCTCTCTCTCTCTCTCTCTCTCTCTCTCTCTCTCTCTCTCTCTCACACACACACACACACACACACACACACACACACACACACACACACACACACACACACACACACAGAAGTTATTGAATTAGTATTAAAACTGCATGCTAAATATGGATAAATGATGGTGCTGAGTAAAGTTATCTTTAACCCTTGATGAGCTTGCTTGTAATGAGATTTATTTGTTTGTTAGTTTGCTGTATTCTCAGGCGTACCGCAGTAAAAGTGCCATATGTGTATATTGTGAAACAACATGCTACTATTTAATGGTGTGCTGTTTTACATCAGACAACCATAAACCATGATAATCATAACCTAAAATATTCATGAGCTTTGTGGAGATGCAGCAACGTTCCCTCGCTGCACCTTCCGGTGTCCGGATCTCAGGGAGGAGACGGTAAACAGCGAACATGTGATGAGAGCGGGTCACTTCCTCTCAGTTCTGGAGAACGCCTGCATCAGTGGCCTTGGAAACATGCAAGAGAATGTAAACATAATTGTGAGTTATAATCAGAATTGTGTGACAAAGTCGCAATTGTGTTATAAAGACAATTCTGACCTTTTTTCTCAGAATTATGAGTTTACATTTCACAATTCAGATTTTTTTTCTCGCAATTCTGACTTTTTTTTCTCAGAATTATGAGTTCGTATTTCACAATTCTGATTTTTTTTCTCAGAATTATGAGTTTATATTTCACAATTCTGATTTTTTTTCTCAGAATTATGAGTTTATATTTCACAATTCTGATTTTTTTTCTCGCAATTCTGACTTTTTTTCTCAGAATTATGAGTTCATATTTCACAATTCTGATTTTTTTATCAGAATTATGAGTTTATATTTCACAAGTCAGACTTTTTTTTCTCAGAATTATCAGTTTAAATTTCACAATTCAGATTTTTTTCTCAGAATTATGAGTTTATATTTCACAATTCTGATTTTTTCTCAGAATTATGAGTTTATATTTCACGATTCAGACTTTTTTTCTCAGAATTATGAGTTTATATTTCACAATTCAGATAGTTTTTCTCGCAATTCTGACTTTCGCAAAAATATGAGTTTATATTTCACAATTCTGACTTTTTTCTGAGAAATATGAGTTTATATTTCACAATTCTGACTTTTTTCTCAGAAATATCAGTTTTTATTTCACAATTCAGATTTTTTTCTTGCAATTCTGACTTTTTCCCCACAGAATTATGAGTTTATATTTCACAATTCTGACTTTTTTTGTGTGTCAGAATGACGAGAATATGATAGTTTCTGATGTCTAACAGGTGAAAAGGCACAGTGTACAGTGTTTACATCTTCAGTGTGTTTCAGAGAGTGTTAATGATTGATTGCTGTGGACGAGTAACACGCGACTGCTACCTGCTCTCGAGCTAATGATCTCCTCACACACACTCATGTTGAGATGTTTCGGGAGGGGTCTCGTGTGTGTCCTGCACAGTACAGTGGGATGAGACGGACCTCTGCACATTCTGCTCCTCAAACGACTCAATCATCCGGGACATCAGGAGCTGATGACAGACATTACCACCGTACAGTCAGTGTTCAGCTCAAATGGACAGTTGTTTCACATAAAATGGCTTCACCTCGATCGCGTGCACTTAGAGGTGTAATTTGAGACTCTCCAGGAGTGAGGGAAAGAAAAGTCGTTTAAAGGTACATTAGTGCTCCGTAAAAATGGGTTTGCAGGTTATCAGAGGGGGAAACAAGGCTTAATGTAAATAATAAAATGCAACTAACAGCGTAGTTATAGTATTAGGATGGCTATTTTCTTTTTAATAATTATGCATGTAGTTCGTCCTCTTGTTTATTTTAATAGCCTACTTGATATTTTTGTTGTCCTGTTAGGACATTTTTTTGTGTAACGATTTTGTGATACTGTGTTGTGTCGTCAGTTAATGTCCACTTTAATATCTGGGTCTTGAAGCAAAACCAGTCGAGAAACACTGCATTAGTGAACCTGGGGCGGATGTGTCATATTCAACCCAGTCTCACGGCAGTTCGTGATATGGTCACGTAATTTAATCTATTGATTCGTGGCACGGGCACGTTTATTTCGTTATTTTCGTAATTCCAGCACGTTTTTTAAAACTAATGTATTTCAATGGGAAGCATCTTTCGTGATCACAGCACGATTCTATCTCCCTATCGGGCTGCAGTAGAGAAGCTGTTTAATCAACATTTATTCACGAGATCTTATCATGGTTTATGTATTTATTTTAATTATATTATTTCGTTCTTATTGCCAGGGAAGCTGGATTGCTTTGCTGTTTATTGATATTTAAAAAAAATATTTTATTAGTAGGAAATCGCGCTGAAGAAGTCTCATTCCGAACACCTCGCGATATTTGGCATCAGTTCACGTGTGCCAGATGTTGGTAAGTAGTCGTAAATACGCTGTCCTAATAATGTTTGATATGATGTATTTTCTGTGTGTCGAAATTAATCAGATTAGCTCAAGTTCAGTCACTGCATTATATCTGTCATCTCAACGGAGGCTTTGCGTTTCATTGCTTTCTATGAAAATGGTTTCTATGGTGATTAAACACTGTCTGTCACGTGATGTGCTATACAGTAGGCCTAGAGTAGACCTTCAATCAGTTAATCATATTCATATCAGGTTTTTAAGTTGTACAATTAGTTCCAAAGTTGTATGTGTAGTAGAAGCACAGTAAAAACAACACCATGCTTTTACCACAGTAACATTAGTTTTACTGTGATAAGTGTAGTAAAAAGACAGTAATCACACAACTTACCATGCTTTTACCACACTATTGGTAGTTTTAATGTGGTACTTATTGTAAATGCACAGTAACCACAACACTAACCATGCTTTTACCTCAGTAACCTTAGTTTTACTGTGATGGGTAGTAAAGGACAGCAATCACAAAACTTACCATGCTTTTACCTCAGTATTGGTAGTTTTAAAGTGATAATTGTTGTAAATTATGCATATTAACCACAACACCTACCATGCTTTTAATGCTTAATAATGTAACATCCAATATTTGTAAGGAAAATCAGTACTTTTTCCTTTAAATAATCCTATATATTATACATAATGATATTTTATTTTCTCTGTTTTCAGCTGAAAAGACCAAAAGGGCCTTTCGAACTCAGTCAGCCCATTATTGTTTGAGGACAAGTAAACGGAGGAGACGGACCGCTGCAAAGACAAATATTCGCAATGGTACGTATGTGTTGGTTTTAACCCTAAATCAAACATTTTATCAAGCATTTGTTGTTTCTTAAACCTGTTCTTACAAAACCCATAGCCCAATCAGTATGAACAGTCTCAAAGTCTTAATAATTCACAAGATTTAACAAGTTGTCAAATTCGTACGATACTAGTACATATTTGTATACTCGTACATAATCCTGCAGCTTTTACTCCTAGTGCTCATTGGCTACTGCCTCAATTCCTGTACATATTTATCGCGATATTTGTAAATCAGTTGCGCCCCTTCTTGGATAGTAGTCTGATGTCCCACGCACTGTCAGAAAGTTTATATTAATTGCATTGTGTATTCATTAAAATTATTACAAATTAGTCCCTGTCTGTTGTGTTCATGTTCCAATGTCCAATGATACATGATGTCTCTCCACACCTCATAACCTACCTCTGTTTGCAAGGAAAAGCTCATCTGACATGACATCAGATACTCGATTATTTTGTCGTAATCAGATCAGTTACACTGCTGATAACTGTCCCGTTTGCATATAAATCATGTTATTTTTAAACGAGTTCATATGATTATTGCTTGCTATTAAAGACATACTTGTATTCATAGAAATGCCCACATATCAGTGAACGTATAACATAAAAATGCTTTTAACATTTAATTATGCAACACTCTTTACAGAAATATATCCTACAGTTGTATAACTGACTGCTTGCATGTAATGTAATAAAATTACCTTCCTTTCTGTATTGCAGGATTACTTTGTCCTTTTTTTTAGATCTCTACAACATCAAACTCAACAGCTCTTTTAAGAGCCAACCCTCACAAGAGCTACTAGTGAGTCGCAGCGGATCTTGCCGTGATCAGCCCTTCCCAGGTAAAGTTTCTAGAATATTTCAATCAGTATTTACTCATCAAATGCTCTCTCCTGAATCGTAAGGTAAATTATAACTGTCTTAATTTATGTTTCAAGAACAATAGTAATTGCACGAGTAAGTAGATACTTTCTTGTTTTACAGCAGAGAAGGAAGACCAGTCCTTATATCAACACAAGCTAATCGAATAAGTTAGTGATGCACCGAAATGGAAATTCTGGGCCGAAACCGATACCGAAAATGTAGGATGCACTTGGCCGGAAACCGAAACCGATACCGAAAATGGCTTCTTTTAAAAACTTTAATATATTTATATTGCTTAATTTTTTATGGATCTGAAATGAAAAATCACAAACCAATAGAATAATCAAACTTTTATTACCACTAACAGTTACATAACAAAACCTAAAATATTTTATATATTATATATATTTTATATTGCATGCGCTTCATGAGGCACACGCGCGCGGTCTCTTGCTCTCTCTCCCTCTTTTTGCCGTGCACGCGCTACACGGTTTGGAGCACAGTCTCTGTCTCGCGGGCGCGCTCGCTCTAGATTCCGAAGATTTTAACTAATTCGCGGGCATCAGTGAGCCGCTATCAATATGCGGGAGACTCCCGGAACTTCCGGGAGACTTGGGATGTCTGTATTTCTATAGCCTACTGAAATAATATCGGCATTATAATTATTGATTTTTCATTTCGCTCTTTTTTGGTGCCCTCTCAGCTCATGCGTGTGGTGGGAGCGGCGGCGTTGGTTGTCCTCATCTGAAACTTTCAAATACTTCCATACCGCTGACATGCAAAACAATCTTTGCAGACGCGTGCAAACAGCTCGACCGTGAGTGAAACCTGCTTGAGCACGGAGGGGAGGGGTGGGTGACGAGTGACAGCTCGACCATGAGTAAAACCCAAGCGCTTGCGCGCGGATGGGAGGGGTGCGGTTGACATTCATTTTCGGTTGACATTTTCGGCTGGCTTTTTTATTTCGGCCCGAAACCGATAATGCCATTTTCGGCCGAAATTTTCGGCGACCGAAATTTCGGTGCACCCCTAGAATAAGTCCTTTGTTTCGGGTGAGGAAGGAACATCTGGTGCCCAAAGAAGACAGAAAGGTGCGCAAATCCATTGGTATGTCTTGTATTGAAACAATGCTGTAATATGTAGTACATAATTTGATGTTGACAATTTTACATTGTACAGGTTACAGGAAGCTCTTGAAACAAGTGACAGAAGAGTATGTTGTCTTGAAAAAAATCAAGCATCACTTGCAAAGGCAAAAGAGACCATGCCTTTCTTAAAGATATTTTAAAATAGGTTGCTGTTGATATGGGTAAAACATTTTTTGTTCAGTACTTAGCTTATATAATGTGCTGAAATATTATATATATATATATATATATATATATATATATATATACATATATATATATACACTCTCAACCTTAAAAAGGAGAACGCAAAAGGGCCAGAGTTGCCCGTTCCTGATTTAAATTTACAAAGCAGCAGTCAGTACATTATATAATATACACATTGATTTATTTTATACACATATATATATATATATATATGTATAAAATAAATCAATGTGTATATTATATAATGTACTGACTGCTGCTTTGTAAATTTAAATCAGGAACGGGCAACTCTGGCCCTTTTGCGTTCTCCTTTTTAAGGTTGAGAGTTTACCTCCAACCCTAATTGAGCACATATGAAAGTCTTCAGCTTTACTTATAGACAATAGGCAGGAGGGTTTGAGGTTGGAGCTAAATCTGCAGGACAGTGGACGCTAAGGGCCAGAGTAGCCCATCACTGCTTAATATATCGCAGAACATAGGCCCGGTTTACACGAAGTGAAGACACCGATATTTCCCTGCGGTTTGGCCTCTCATTTACACGAAAACCCAGTTTTTATCACAGAAAACGATTATTTCTAAAAACTCCGGCCAAAGTGGAGATTTTGGAAAACTTTGTTTGCACGTTTGCATGTAAACTGAGAAAAACTGAGTTTTAGGCAGCGACGTCACAATATGAGACTATTTTCGGGATTCTGATTGGCTAACGTGGGCTTGAGCTTCTCGTTACACTGCCACCTACAGGTTTGGCATGCTCTGGACGGCATATACACGGGTTCGTGTGCACGATGTTATTTTTGAAAACGAAGAGGGGTGAAATGTCCGTTTATGAAAATAGCCATCCACGTGTAAACGTAGCCATAAGCTGACCTGACCTGACTGTCCATTAAACAACTTAATTTGTATTGTTTGTGTTTTTTGCTTTACTTTCAGAGAACTGGAGAACGCCTGGCAATGGGATGTTGAGACTTCTTCCTCTGGTTGAGAAAAAGCTACACCACATCAGTGATCACATCTTCTGTTCTTCTGTTGTACTGTAGGGTACACCTGAACAAACTGTTTAGACGAGGAAGAAGAACATGAACATGATCGAGACATGTACAGGGAAGAGCAAGAAACCAGTTTAGTGATAATGAATCATTATTTTCCAACACAATATCAAATCTGTTTTCTGTATAGGTGACTGAATATGATTCTCTGGCACTCATTTTGTGGCTCAGCAGCTGTGAATGGATTAATATGATGTTAATGTATTTTTGAAGACACATTTTTATTTATCTTGAATCTCATTGTCTTTATGCTACTTTATCAAATTTATGCTGTGTCCTCCAATAAAGTGTTGTGTAATGAAGTATGGTGAATATTGTTTATTGAAAGTCGTGTTTGGTACAGTAAATAAAAACAATATTTGAGAAATTTTAATTTCTTATTTCTTTAGTTTAGTTCTTAATTTAAAAACAACTACATATAATTAATTACCATGATTCTTTTTCTTAGGACATACACATTTAGATCTGGTTAATGATATTTGGGACAAAAGTTGCAACAAAACAATGCAACAAAAGTTGCACATACTTGCATGTATAAGCTGCAACTGCAATGTTTGCAGTGAAATAAAGGGAATCTATGTGAATAACAAGAGGCTGCAGTGGCTATCTTGCTATAAACACTTCAAGCATGATTGAAGATGATCCATGTTGATCATTCTAGTACATCTACTAGCCTACTGCATTTAAAATGAAAGCATAGACGTTACTGATGTCAGGCATATAAGCAGCAACCAGAGGGGGTGAAAAGGAAATGTAGGCACTGTTTTGTTTTGTTTGTTTTACTGAATGGAGCATTATCCCTGTGTAATAGTGTGTGTAGATCTGTGTAGATTGTACTGCACTTCCACCCCAAGGGCCCAGTGGCCCCCAGAAGAGCAAAAAACTGCACATTTCAAATGGCTGTAACTCACAGTCCGGTTAGTGTATCAAAGAGAAAATCGGCAGGACAACTGCTTATGCTATGTTTACTAAATAATGTTGGGCCCAGTTTTCTGACATATACGGAAAGCTGGCATAAAGGTTATTTTTAAAGTGCTCACAGTAAATTATCAAATTTCAGCCTGTCCCTCATATATGTCATAAAGGTTTGCACAATGAACAAATTTAGATATCCAGTTGTCCATTAAAGATATTATGTATTTAACATTTATTGTTTCATTACTAAACGTTTTAAACTACATTACCCACATATCTCTGTCATGCTATCAATAGAACAGGAAACATTGTCCTGTAGTTCATTGAAATGTGCAGCCATGCTTAGGGTTAGGGTGGGGATCTCAGTAAAGGAGCAATTTCTCACAAAACAGAGACACTTTATCATTAACTTTATGTATAACTAACGCAATAATAACACCAAAACATACTTTGTAACATGAAGCGCCGTTTTATATGGGTTAAACGATAGTCCAATCACAGCGAGTTTTGCGATAAAGTCACAGCCAATAACAATCCAGCTGTACAGATGCGTCACACTTACTTGCCCATTTATGGTAAATGATGACAGATCTCTTCTGGTTCCGGCTACAGGGATAGATACCTTAAATATTTCATATTTAAACCCAAACAATATTTGGGCTGTAATGTATTAATTCTAATTAAATTATAAAACTCACATTTAAAAACAAAAGACTCCTTTGTGTGGTTACCATCCAAAAACGAGATCACATGATCAATGACACAAATGTTTTTATTTGATTAGACTAATTCATAAATACATTTGAAAGATAAACTTTTTTCTAAGCAATGGCCTACAGCAGGGGTAGTTTTGCAGTATTTTAATTAAAGATAATTACATATACTAAAGTGCTTCTAACATTTACAGTGTATGTATAGTATATATCTATACATACAAGGTATATCAATTATATTCAAATAAATGTAACAAAATCACAATGAATGCACACAATTTTGAAAGCATATTCCAATATTTAATGTCAAATTGTTTAAAGACAAATGTAGTGCCAAACCTACTGCACAACAGTATAAAAATAAGTTAATTATATAAAAAAAAACAGGTAACGTTATAAGATACAGGGGCAATCTATTATAGGGACATATACAGTAACGTTAAAACAAATCGCTATGATGAAGTTATATTTTTACAAACCAAGAGATGAGATTCAACTTTGTTATGTGAAAATATATTTGTTTCTTCGCTTTAAAGAACAAATAGGCAAAAACGTAAGCACAACGTTTTACATTCTCACCTTTAATTCTATATCTTTTTGTTATCATTAATCACTTTTATTGTCACTAAATGAAAGGCAACTTAAAATAGTTAATGATTATAAACGTCAGTAAGAGAATGCTTCTATAAAATACATTCACGGGTATATTACATTTACATTAACCAGGTAGTGATGTAATGATGATACCATAGATGTAGTTATGGTGGACATTTACTATAGTGACCACTGTAATAAAAGGTTTAATGAAGCTAAATGTAAGACATTAAGTCCATCTAAATGTAAAGGTAACAAACTCAGAATAATGTCCAGTATGTCAAGTGTCTCATTTCTGTAATATTCTTTCAGCACCAATAAGATTTCCATAAATATGGATTGTTTTCTAAAGGTTTTCCTGAACACTCTCACTATCTTCAATTGTTCGGACAAACACCTGCTATATACACTTGCAGAAATATACATGTCTATTGCATCATGAAGTCACTGCATGACTAGAACTAATGGATGGCAATGAATATGTCCTTTAGCAAAACACCTGATGATCACTGACACTTCTTTGATAAAGGCATTAGGCAGACATCAAGCACAGTTTATGAAGCTGAAAAGAGAAAACAAAATGCTTTAACAATATGGAAAAAAGATAAATCACTATTTTCAATATTGGTTCTGCATATATCAAAGAGATCCTGAGGAGGAGTGGGACTTCACATGAAGACTTTCAGAAACTGTGACAGAGCAAAGGGTGCACCTCGCTGGACACATCCGACGCATGCCCAAACAACACCACCCAAAGACAGTGATGAAGTGGACACCACCAGGAGGATGCAGGAGACCGGGAAGACCTGGGAAGACATGGAGACAGATGTTTCACGAAGACCTGAACAATGTCAGTGTCCCATGGGAAGATGCGGAGAACTTGGCCACGGATCGAATACGTTGGAGGACACTTGTTGCCCAATGTGCCCAGCACAGGACTTGATGATGATGTTGGGAGTTTATCGATAACTGTGGGATATATTTCTGTAAAGAGTGTTGCATAATTAAATGTTAAAAGCATTTTTATGTTATACGTTCACTGATATGTGGGCATTTCTATGAATACAAGTATGTCTTTAATAGCAAGCAATAATCATATGAACTCGTTTAAAAATAACATGATTTATATGCAAACGGGACAGTTATCAGCAGTGTAACTGATCTGATTACGACAAAATAATCGCGTATCTGATGTCATGTGACAAGTCAGATGAGCTTTTCCTTGCAAACAGAGGTAGGTTATGAGGTGTGGAGAGACATCATGTATCATTGGACATTGGAACATGAACACAACAGACAGGGACTAATTTGTAATAATTTTAATGAATACACAATGCAATTAATATAAACTTTCTGACAGTGTGTGGGACATCAGACTACTATCCAAGAAGGGGCGCAACTGATTTACAAATATCGCGATAAATATGTACAGGAATTGAGGAAGTAGCCAATGAGCACTAGGAGTAAAAGCTGCAGGATTATGTACGAGTATACAAATATGTACTAGTATCGTACGAATTTGACAACTTGTTAAATCTTGTGAATTATTAAGACTTTGAGACTGTTCATACTGATTGGGCTATGGGTTTTGTAAGAACAGGTTTAAGAAACAACAAATGCTTGATAAAATGTTTGATTTAGGGT
>NC_136882.1:5951700-6211700 GCF_949152265.1 Phoxinus phoxinus | reverse complement strand
ATTGGATTACAATACAAAATTGTAATCGGTACATCTCTAACCATTATGGGACTAAAGTGCATGAGGGAGTGTGCCTCAAAATGACCACAGCAACACACTGGAAATAAAACCAAATTAAATTGCCTTCAAGTAAATGCATGTATTTGTAAATTTCTTTCAAAACAGTGTTTTAATAAAAGTAAATAAAAGGATGTCTTGAACACTCTTCTGGCCCAAAAACACTTTAGAGAACAAAACCCACAGACATTAAAGGTTGTATCAGCGATTTCAGGCCCAAACATAAATGATCACATTCATCTAATCTTTCCTAACAATCCGCTAGCTGCCCGCCCCATAAGCATGCCGTCCAAAAACCGCGTCTCTGTAGGCAGCCTAGGCTCTGAGATCTGCACACAAAAACAATGGGTTTCACCAACCACCAAAATAAACAGTGTTCCAACCAATCACCGCAAAATCTCAAACCACAACACCCCCACCTTTTGTGTGCAGATCTCAGAGCCTAGGCTGCCTACAGAGACGCGGTTTTTGGACGGCATACTTATGGGGCGGGCAGCTAGCGGATCGTTAGGAAAAATTAGATGAATGTGATCATTTATATTTGGGCCTTTTTTGGGCCTAAAATCGCTGATACAACCTTTAATGGAAGGCAACACTGATCTCTCGAAGAACTCTAAGATGATTTCTTTTTCAACATCAAACCTCGGTTCCTCACGAAATCCCTAATATTTTGGGCCGTTCTTTCTCTCAGAACAGGGTCCTCTGCAGTCTTGCACTGCTCACACTCTGCCTTTGTTGCAAGGTGTCCCTTTGAAATATGGACTCTGAAATGTTTCATGACAGCATTCACTTCATTTGGGCTCCATGGCCTTTTCACTATTCTCCTCAATTTGGTCTCTGTAAAACAAACAAACATACATATGTATACCTATACACCTATGTATATACATGGAATAACTTTAATATACCCAAATGTTTAAATACCTCTGGAGTTCTCAGTTTCATCCTGATTTATTTGGCTTTTTCCTGAGGGGTAAAAAGCAACAATTAAAATGTATTCCAGCCCTACAATCTAAACAGTTTCGGACCATGTGAAATATCAGCAGATAAGCACACAGGGAAAACTAGTCTCTGGTCCTGTGTAACACGAAAAGGACCACTTTACACTGAAATGGTTTTTGGTGAACTGAGTAGTATTGGATGAGTTGATCAGAAAGATCAACACCTCCCATATTCTTGTTGTATTCAGTGACAGGGGTTGGGCATGGAATGGATTTGGTGTTCCAGCCTCCATCCTGAGTTCTTACCCTTCTCTGAACTGTGTTGCCAGAGAAGGCCGGGTGAATTGTGGAGCAGAGACTTCCCGAGTGTCCATCCACTTTACGAAAACCAGAGGGCCGTCACGGATCCACCTGATGGTGCCCCTAGGATCCTTTTTGTTCATGGCATTTGTGGTTGTGCGGGGGCATCCTCGTCTGTTGTCCCTGTAGGTGCCACATGCCCCAAAGTTCATGCTGTAGAGATCCATGAACAGCTTTGGACTTGTGTAGAAGTTGTCTACATACACATTGTAGCCACTCCCTAGGAATGATTTGTTCATGAGGGACATAACCGAGTCGTATGCCAGTCCTACACCAGAAGCAAACACAGACTTCCCCGTGTATACAGCAAAGTCTAAAGTGTACCCAATGCTGCTGTCTGCCAGCACAAAAAGTTTGAAGCCCCACTTAGTTGGCTTCGCCTTCATATATTGCGTCATGCCAGTGTGAGCCTTTGTTGCCACCATCCTCTCGTCCACTGAAAGGTTCTGCCGTGGGCGATAAAATGCTCTGCATGCATGTTTGATGTCATCTAAAAGGGGCTTCAGACGAAACAGCCGGTCATAAGCTGGTGTCCCTCTCTTCCGGTCGTTGTGGACATCTTCATCAGGGTCGCTCATGTGGATGTTCCAGGAAATGACCTGATACCTGTCACGTGCCATCACTGAGTGGGGAAACTGTTGGCTGAAAATGGTGTTTGTCCTCCAGTAGTCCCGGATATTTGTCAGTCTCACCAGTGCAAAAAAGAAAGTCAGTCCTAAATGTCAGTCCACAAAGTGGTTGCTGCACTGTCACTGACAAAAAGTTTGAAAAGGTCCAATGGTGTGTATATGGATGATGTCCCGGCTTTATTGTTGGGACGAACCTTTTGGGCACTGGAGGGATGTCTGGCTGACTCTTACTGTTCCATGATGGAGTTGGGGCTGCTGGCTGTGGTGATCTAGATCTCGACCTTGTGGATTCAGGACTCTGTCGACCCCTCAAGCTGCCGGATCTGGATCTTGACCTTGACCGCGCTCTCCCTCTAGACCGTGACTGCAGCCGTCCATGGCCTATTCTAGAGTGCGGATCGTGCCGAATTTTTCTGTCCGAGCCCGGCCCGCGTCCGACAGAGCAGTAACCGAACCCGACAGGCATACAGATATTTATGTTCGAGCCCGACCCGAGACCGAAAGTTAAAATCCCGTTTTTTTTATTCTCATACTAATGACACATGTACGTTTGTTTGTGTGGAAAGCCCGCTTTTATTAAGCAACTTAAGGAAGAGATTCAGAAATGTCAATAGATGAGCGTGTCAGCGCGCGGAGCAACAAGCGCACGTAACACAGGCGTACATGCACGTGTTTCGTTGTCACGGGCCACGGCTACATAAACAAATTTCCGCACACAGGAAGACAGACGTTATGGTAATATTTTACATATATTTTAATCACAAAAACGAACGTTTGCATCAAGTGAAAGCATCAGGCACATTGGCTACCTACATAATAACCTGTTTTAAATTTAAAATGTTCAATGTCTTCGCGCTGATGTGACTGAGCCCGACCCGAACGACCCGACCCATCATTTCTAAATATCTGTCCGAACCCGGCCCGGCCCGTCGGGTACCGGCGGGTCCCGTCGGGCTCGGGTCGGGTATCCATCCTCTAGCCTATTCCTGGCAGCTGCTGGGATGCTGCAGCAGAAGTGTGAGGCTGGGATGCTGCAGCAGAAGTGGGAGGCTGGGCTGCTGCAGCAGAAGTGGGAGGCTGGGATGCTGCAGCAGAAGTGGGAGGCTGGGCTGCTGCAGCAGAAGTGGGAGGCTGGGCTGCTGCAGCAGAAGTGGGAGGCTGGGATGCTGCAGCAGAAGTGGGAGGCTGGGCTGCTGCAGCAGAAGTGGGAGGCTGGGATGCTGCAGCAGAAGTGGGAGGCTGGGATGCTGCAGCAGAAGTGGGAGGCTGGGCTGCTGCAGCAGAAGTGGAAGGCTGGGATGCTGCAGCAGAAGTGGAAGGCTGGGATGCTGCAGCAGAAGTGGAAGGCTGGGATGCTGCAGCAGAAGTGGAAGGCTGGGATGCTGCAGCAGAAGTGGGAGGCTGGGATGCTGCAGCAGAAGTGGAAGGCTGGGATGCTGCAGCAGAAGTGGGAGGCTGGGATGCTGCAGCAGAAGTGGGAGGCTGGGATGCTGCAGCAGAAGTGGGAGGCTGGGATGCTGCAGCAGAAGTGGGAGGCTGGGATGCTGCAGCAGAAGTGGGAGGCTGGGATGCTGCAGCAGAAGTGGAAGGCTGGGATGCTCCAGCAGAAGTGGAAGGCTGGGATGCTGCAGCAGAAGTGGAAGGCTGGGATGCTCCAGCAGAAGTGGAAGGCTGGGATGCTCCAGCAGAAGTGGAAGGCTGGGATGCTGCAGCAGAAGTGGAAGGCTGGGATGCTGCAGCAGAAGTGGGAGGCTGGGATGCTGCAGCAGAAGTGGGAGGCTGGGATGCTGCAGCAGAAGTGGGAGGCTGGGATGCTGCAGCAGAAGTGGGAGGCTGGGATGCTGCAGCAGAAGTGGGAGGCTGGGATGCTGCAGCAGAAGTGGGAGGCTGGGATGCTGCAGCAGAAGTGGAAGGCTGGGATGCTGCAGCAGAAGTGGAAGGCTGGGATGCTGCAGCAGAAGTGGGAGGCTGGGATGCTGCAGCATAAGTGGGAGGCTGGGATGCTGCAGCAGAAGTGGAAGGCTGGGATGCTGCAGCAGAAGTGGAAGGCTGGGATGCTGCAGCAGAAGTGGAAGGCTGGGATGCTGCAGCAGAAGTGGAAGGCTGGGATGCTGCAGCAGAAGTGGAAGGCTGGGATGCTGCAGCAGAAGTGGAAGGCTGGGATGCTGCAGCAGAAGTGGGAGGCTGGGATGCTGCAGCAGAAGTGGGAGGCTGGGATGCTGCAGCAGAAGTGGAAGGCTGGGATGCTGCAGCAGAAGTGGAAGGCTGGGATGCTGCAGCAGAAGTGGAAGGCTGGGATGCTGCAGCAGAAGTGGAAGGCTGGGATGCTGCAGCAGAAGTGGAAGGCTGGGATGCTGCAGCAGAAGTGGGAGGCTGGGATATTGCAGCAGAAGTGGAAGGCTGGGATGCTGAAGCAGAAGTGGAAGGCTGGGATGCTCCAGCAGAAGTGGAAGGCTGGGATGCTGCAGCAGAAGTGGAAGGCTGGGATGCTGCAGCAGAAGTGGAAGGCTGGGATGCTGCAGCAGAAGTGGAAGGCTGGGATGCTGCAGCAGAAGTGGAAGGCTGGGATGCTGCAGCAGAAGTGGAAGGCTGGGATGCTGCAGCAGAAGTGGAAGGCTGCGATGCTGCAGCAGAAGTGGAAGGCTGGGATGCTGCAGCAGAAGTGGAAGGCTGGGATGCTGCAGCAGAAGTGGAAGGCTGGGATGCTGCAGCAGAAGTGGAAGGCTGGGATGCTGCAGCAGAAGTGGAAGGCTGGGATGCTGCAGCAGAAGTGGGAGGCTGGGATGCTGCAGCAGAAGTGGAAGGCTGGGATGCTGCAGCAGAAGTGGAAGGCTGGGATGCTGCAGCAGAAGTGGGAGGCTGGGATGCTGCAGCAGAAGTGGGAGGACCCTCCTCAGCGGAAGAATGGGAGAATGG
Source organism: Phoxinus phoxinus (assembly GCF_949152265.1). NCBI lineage: Eukaryota > Metazoa > Chordata > Actinopteri > Cypriniformes > Leuciscidae > Phoxinus > Phoxinus phoxinus. The sequence continues at coordinate 6,206,797 of NC_136882.1, read as the reverse complement.
GAGCACTCTCTCCCCAGCCAAAAGGTGTGACCAACCCCCCACTACAACATCCTTGAGACATTCTCTCCACAGCTAAAAGGTGTGACCAACCCCCCACTACAACATCCTTGAGACATTCTCTCCACAGCTAAAAGGTGTGACCAACCCCCCACTATCCTTTGTTTGTATCTCTAGGTAAACTCAATGGCTGAGAGACAAAGTGTAATCCACAACTCATACTACTCTGGAACAAACATAGAAAACGAAATACTACTTTTACAGAACTTATTATTACATATTTAGAAAATTTATATTTTATTATATTCGGGGTTTTTTTTAATATACTTTTACAGTAAAGAAATAAATGGAACTTGCTCTTCAGCAGGGTCTAGACCATCCTGGTAATCTAGTTCCTCATCAGTCAAAAAGCTCTCTTCTCCAGAAAATCCATCATCCTCCATGGCATCAAAAAAGGCAAGCGCTTGATTTAGATCCATGTTTCTCAATCTCTGACGATCCATTATTCTCCGTGTATTCTTCAAAACTCGCGTCTCTCTGTGCGTCTCTCTCCCCTCGAAACCACTGTGCCGTGCGTCTCTCTCTCTCTCTCTCTCTCTCTCTCTCTCTCTACAATATCAGCCTTGGTTCATGCGTAATGACGCACACCAACGTGGACGACGGATCAGCCTGTCATTGGTCAACAACCTTACGCAAAGAATCACGTGATATCCAAAATGGCAGCTAGCATCGAGCTAGCGGCAAAAATTACAGAAAATGTATAAATTATGGACATCAAGTGGATAAAACTTGGATATAAGCGTTTGGATTTATTGCTGAAACACTCTGAAAGGACGCACAAGTTCCAGGCTGGATAGAAAAACTTCTGTAAAGGCTAGAAAGACACCAAAGACACCCCCGTGACGGCTAGCTCGTTAGCTTTCTGCTGCAAAAAACGGTAAGAAAATCAATCAAATAATATAAATATTTATCGGAGGAGTCGTGTGGCGTCGTGGACGATGCCGTCGGGCTCAAAGGGTTAATGCAAATGGGTGGAGTGTCTGTTCCGGATGCCTCCTGGACGCCTTCCCGGGAAGGTGTTCCGGGCGTGTCCCACCGGGAGGAGACCCCGGGGAAGACCTAGGACACGCTGGAGAGACTGTCTCCCGGCTGGCCTGGGAACGCCTCGGTGTCCCCCCGGAAGAGCTAGAGGAAGTGGCTAGGGAGAGGGAAGTCTGGGCATCTCTGCTTAGACTGCTGCCCCCGTGACCCGGCCCCGGATAAGCAGAAGAAGATGGATGGATGGATTTGTTTTAGACAAATATGCTTGCACTCTGTCCCCAACTAGATATATTTAAATTAATGAAGGCCACTTTTCACTGGTAACAAAAGACATTTAGCATTATCAGGACCCACAAATATTCCCCCACTGCATTATATATATATATATATATATATATATATATATATATATATATATATAGTAGTTTAATATAGTATTGACACTAAAACTCTGTAAACTTGATTGTTTCCCCTCAAACAGTAATTTTTATTTTGGGCGTCCTATACACAATACATATTGTCACTATCCACAATATATATTGTTGCATTTTTGTATTGCGATACATTGCTTAATTGACAGCCAATCGGAATCAATTCTGCTATAACATGCTTCAATATATAAGCGGCAGTCAAAGATGCGATCACAATAAACAGAACGTTACCGTCTGCTGGTTGGACCCTAACACAGTTATGGTTAGTGTGAATGGGCCTTAACAGTTTACGTCTCTGTGACTGAAAGTCACAAAGCATATCCAGATTGAAAAGTGTGCATATTGGGTCTACAGCTTATCCACAATAAAGCAGCCGACACATACCCAAAACAACATCTTTTCCTCAAACCCTATCCCTGACATGACGGTCCTCGTAGTGGAGAACTGTCCTTACATTTCAGGTCAGTGTCATGCCCATCCCCCAACGCACGAGTTATGAAAATGAATGAACCGAGCAAGGTACATTTTACTCGAATTTGAGACGTCACAACAGGGTCTTTAAGACACCAGTCCACGTCAACCAGTCTAGTATGGTGCCCAACTAGGGCTGGGCATCGTTCAAAATCTTTCGATCCGGTGCCAATTTCGATACCTCAGTTTCGATACCGGTTCCTAACGATACTTTTTTCGATACCAATTTTATGAAATCCATTTTAACAAGATTACATAACATATTACCTCAGAAAAACTTTTTTTTTTTTTTTATTTAGTTATAATTTTTTTTAAATAGTTTGACTCATGCTCCTTAGCCTGTGCACAAAGGAATAACATTTTTTTTATAAAGTGCTCATGCTCACCAAAGCTGAATTTTTAAATAAAAAAATACAGTAAAACTTTAGTAATATTGTGAAATAGTATTACAATTTAAAATCGTATCTAATATATTTCAAAATGTAATTTATTCCTGTGATGTCAAAGCTGAATGTTCAAAATCATTACTTCAGTGTGACATGAAACTTCAGAAGTATGAAAACAGTTTGCTGCTTAATATTTTGGAAACTATGATAATTTTTTTCATGATTCTTTGATGAATAAAAAATTCAAAAGAAAAGCATTTATTTAAAAACTAAATATTTTGTAACATTACACATGTTTTAATGTCACCTTTGATAACTTTAATGCATCCTTACTGAAAAAAAATTCTGACTAACCAACACAGTTTTGAACGGCAGTGTACATTCAGTAGGTTATTATTTATTGCAATATAAACACTGGAGTGATCAACAAGGTATCTCTTCATTTACCAGTCGAAGACGAAGCAACTTTCTGCTCTTATGTTTACTCCGTGCTCTGTCAAGGTCTTCATCGTGTTTGTCGTGGTACCGGTCTTTGCAGCAATTATTTTACCGCAAATACTGCATTGCGCTGTTGGCATCGAGCCTGGAGAAATGTAGCCACACTTTTGATCGACTTTTCCACATCTTTAAGGTATTATGTGTGTGTGCTCGCGTCTCATATGAATATGTGCACGGAGAGTTTGTGTGTGTGTGTGTGTGCTCGCGTCTCATAAGTATGCGTGTCGAGAGTCTGTGCGTGCGCGCGCGCGCGTCTCATATGAGTGTGCGCGGAGAGTTCCGCGCGTTTCGTGTGAAGAGAGTTTGCGTGTATGTGCGTGAGCGACTTTATGTGTGTCGTTGTGCATTTCATATGTATTTGTTTGAGCACTGACGTTGACGAGTTAACTCCTTAGGTATCGAAATCTGGAACCGAACAACATGTCATGTTTCGATACTCGATAGTATCGAGGCAATTCGGTCGGTACCTAAAAAGTATCGAGACTCGGTACCCAGCCCTACCCAACCATCCTACACTTAACATTGCCTGTGTCAAAGAGAAGAAAACAATGAAGGAACATGCGCTCACTTACTTTCTGTTTCACTGATGAGGAAGGATTCACACTGCATTCAGTCACAGCCACTGATGTCTCGTCACACAATTCCTGTAATTATGAGAAAGACAGGTACAACACTGAGGCAAGGATGTTTGCCAATTGGTCACCGCAACTAATTCTAGTATCAACCAAAGTCTAAATATCTAGTGTCCCTTTCATTGCTCCGTCGTGCACAAAGCAGACATGCAGAATTTTTAAAAATAATCTGCATCATATAAAAAACTAACATTCATGAAATACAGAACATGGTTGACTTTCAGTGATAAATTCTTTAAGAGACTCACCCTTAAACGCCAAGGCCAAGAGGAATCCCCATAGTTGTATGTGACCTCCTCATCTGGAAAGATATGTCTTATACTAAACAGACACAGGTGTGGCCTTCCGTCAACAATGACTGTCTTGACTTTGCAATTTGGATCATTCACCAGTCGTCCAATTGAATGTCCACCGTACTCTGTTGCATCTATGTTGTGAAAAATAGTGCAGTAAGAAACTTAAAACATAGACACACACTGAAACATACGGTTCTAACTGAACATTTGGGTTAGGCTAACCTTGGCCTATTTAACCTATATTCAAATACACATTGTGAAAGTTAACTTGACTTCCTAAGAATTTAATAGGTCAGATGATCCACTTAAGGTAAAACAATAATACCCCAGTTGAAAAATAACCATGTTATTGATTATCACTAACTAATAAGTTCCTCATGTTATGAGAACCATAGCAAATCTGCTATTGTAATAGTGCTGCACGATTAATCTTATCGCAATCGCGATGTCAAGCCTGTGCAATTATATGACGCAAAATGCTGCGATTTTATGTAAAATAAACAATGGGCTGGTACGCAATTAACGCAGCATCTGTTATTTTTTGTCATCCTTTGGCTAGTGTTACATGATAATGCTCTCATGCGATTGCTTAAAACCATTCATGCGAGACAAGTCAAAAGAGAGCGCGCTGAATAGGGATGGGCATCGTTAAGAAATTATCGATATCGATGCCATTGTCAAGTCTGCTTATCGATGCGATTCCTTATCGATTCCCATATCGATTCCTGTACTATTTGCTGAACACTTACAGGGTGGCTTTGAGAGTTGTTGGCTTTGAATGTCTCATTTAAAGTGGTTTTAGAGAATGAAAACCAAGTGTGGAATATCAATACAGAAGTTGAATGCTTCTGTAAAAGAAAAAGTGAACATTTCTAAAACAATGATTCTGATCTTGATTCAATATCGATTCCTTTGGATAAATATTAGGTACAGTAGATGCGTTAATATGTTAATTTTTCTCCTCCCAAAATAATCTCACCTAATGCAGAGCCCTGTCAGCTGGTATTATTATTAAAGGTTAAAAATAGCATCTCAAATTATAATAAAATGCGTTTTTTTATGACAACCTTATAATATATTAATGATATAGGTAAAAATATAATAAATATGCAATATATTATATTTAGCAAAATACTCCTCTCAACAGACAATTTTTTAAGTCTACCTACGTGCTGTGATTATTAAATGGCTTTCCGGTGAACTTAACATTACGTGACTGAGCTGTTTAGTGTTTATGGACCTCTTTCTGAGGTTGAAAAACACTTGATCGATCGATTTTATTACATTTCGTAAGTTGAACTGTATCTTTCAAATAACCTATTGATCATTCGAACTTAAGTTAATTTAGGCTACTATTAACTTAGTAGTAGCCTAACAGATGATCGGCTCACGTGCCGCTTGAACTGAAATCTGTCATGTCAATTTACAAGCACCAAAACGGTGTTTATTGTTTGAATTTTGTAATTAAATTGACAGAATCTGAGAGCTGGGAATTAGTTTAATGTCAATAGTACCGTACGCTTCTCTGTCGGTGCTTTCTCTGCGTGAGAAAATGGATGTGTGGCGTGAGAGCGTGTGGAAAGTGACAACTGCGTGAGTCTCACGGTGAATTCGTGAGAGTTGGCAGCCCTGCGTGCAGATTCAGTTTGTAAATGTTTTTGGCGGGTGTGCTTGTGCAGCCGCGGTCTTGTTCATTTGCTTTGTTGTTTTTGTATCTCTATGGCAAACGCGCTGAGCGCGTTCGGAACTACGGGAGCCCAGACCGAGCGTCGGCGGATGTTAAAGAGAAAACCGATTTTCATTCAAACATATCGACGTACACTACACATTCGAGTTAATCAATAAAATATATTTATCGCCCAGCCTAATGGAAAGGAACATTCGGAATCGTTAGTGGAATCGTTAACGTGTGGACGTGTACGATACCGATGGATCGGAACGTTTGGAACCGGTTCCAAACCGGAACCTGGAACCGATTCCCAAGCCTAGCGCTGAATGTCCGACTGTGACTCATAGAAAGACACGCGCCAGAAATACAGTTCTCTTTCGCGCTTGAACGAACAATAACACACAATTATGCCAAAATGTCGTTTGTCGAGTATCTTCATAACATAAGAGCAGTCTTATGATGGAGGTATAGAGTTGTGAGAGAATGAGGCGCATGTGAGATCCGCGTCTCTGTCAGCAGCGGCTGCTCTTAAAGGGCCAGCAGCCAAAGCTTTCTGTCAGTAAAGTTAATCAAAGAACAAAGGGGACAGAGAAAATTACTCACTGCTCTTGACTAAAGAACTTATGTAGCTTTAATAAGGATTAGTCTATTTATTATGTTTGATAACTTTATTAAATTTCTGTATACCTGAAAGACAGGAAGGGCACAGGTAAATATGACATTTATTATGGGTTTATGTGATGATTATTTGAAGTTCACTTAAATTAAAAGCTGTTATATTTAATAAAGTCTAATAAATGTTTTTTTTATTATAGCTTTCAATTGTAATGATGGAATCACTGTAATGTTGGATGGCTATAATTAATGTTTTTAATGGGGGTGGATTAATTTATATCCAGAAATCAATGGCTTCGATGTTATCAATCATTTAGTTGTTGTTGCTAGTTTGAGTTGAGAAATACACATTTCAGAATTATCACTAATCGGTGTGTGCATTTTGCTTTAGATCCAAGCAAGTAGACTCATGAAACCATTTGTTTATTATATCGCAATTGCATATTCCAATTGCAATATTGACCTCAATCGCAATATGACATTTTCCCCAAATCGTGCAGCCCTATATTGTAATAATAATAGTAATAATAATAATCATCATAAGCATAACTGTTTTTATTAGAATGACATGCAACTAGTTTGCTCTGAATATGAACCAAAAATAAATAAATAAACCAAAAAAGAAACTTACCAATAACGTGTTCCATTCCATGTGAAGTCAAACAAGTAGTTGCCTTGAACATCTTTAACATGTTTACTTTGAGAGAGAATCCCACGGTATTCAACAACAAAGGTGGATGGTTCAATGTGCTCAAGTGCAAACACACCTCTCCCTAAAAGAGCAAAATAATATATAATAATACAAATAAAACATGAATCCAAGTGCACCTATATGTTACACAGCTAACCAACCTATCCTTTTAAAGAGTTAAATCCTGTAAAACTGTGTAATGTAATATGAGGTGCAAGAAAAAAAAAAGAAAAAAAAAAAAAAATCAAGCATTGGTTTTCACTGTGATATAGTCTACTAGTTGAATTTGGTTGTAACCAAATTAGGTACAACAAATAAAATAAAATAAAAATAAATACTTAACTATGAATACAGAGAATAATGTAAACATTATTCTCTGTATACATAGCTAAGTATTTATTTTAAAATAATAATAATAAAAAAATTGTTTAAAGTTTTTTTTTTTCCATCTCTTAACCTTTATGAAAATGAGCGGCTTACCCAAGGGTAAAATGTGTGAATGTGAAAGATCATGTCCATACTGCCAGCAATAGGCCTACTTTGCATTCTTACAAGTGCATGCCTACTTTATGATTTGATTTGCCTGCAGTCTGAACATAGTCAGATTGCCTTGTGGTGCACAATTTACCTTTGAATGTGTTGATTTGTCGTCCCTCAATGAAGGCTTTGTCTTTGCCCGACAATATGTGTTCTTTTGCATCCTGCTCAGGTTTTATTCTCTTCTTTCTTAACATGTTGACTGAAAACATTCCAGACAACATAATTAGTATGTGTGTATATATATATATATATATATATATATATATATATATATATACATATTAGATAGATAGATAGATGCTTTATATACAGTACATTATTGTCAGACTGTAGTCTATATCAATAAATACAACATGTTACACATAAATAGTTGATAAGTGAGGTTTTGAGGCTTGCTACTTTTGATAAGAAACAGTCTCCGATTTCAAATTCAGTCCATTTTAATAGCATTTTATCACTCTTTAATGTGGCGCCTCAGATCAAACGAAGCTAAACTCGTTACTTACAAAATTAACTATAGAGAGAAAGTTTTAGAAAATGTTACATGTATTACACCTGATTTACATTAAAATAATAGATGTAAAATCAAATTGGAAATAGAATCGAAAGAATGTGAATTAAAATTGAATCATAAAATGTCTGCTAATATCCAGCCCTAAATGAATAAACTAAATATTTTTTCAAGTCATTCTAATGACAGTAACATTACATTAATGAAAGTATACTTTTACATTAGTTTCGTTTCTGTTTATTTAATAGATTTCTGTATCTTGCTGTATTAAACTGTAAATGCATCCACTCAACTTTACCAGTCATCATGATGACATGACAACATAGATTTGATTTATTTCAAAATGTAAATTAATTCTCTCAAGCATCCATGGAGATGTATCTTTCATCAACTAATACTAATACTTGTATGTATCTATGAACAACAAGAGAATTTCGTTTAAGTACCAAACAAAACAAAAAACGTGAATAGCATGTGCAAGTTGTTTGGAGACGCCATTTTAACTGCTTATGGACTTATAATATTAGCCCGATTAATGGCCACTTTTAAAGTAACGTTAATGTAACTAAAGTTATTCAAAACTGTCTGACTCACTTAACTCCACAAAGGTAGAATATATAAATAAACGCACTTACCTTCCTCGTGATAAAGTGAAAATCTCCCACTATAGCTCGTCAACTTCGCTCGAATTCTGCTAATTAATCTTTCATGATGATGATTAACCTTCAGATTAATCCATAGACAGTGGATTATTCACACCGTCACACCACACGTCTGCGATAGAAGATCAGAGGCGCAGGCGCGCTGACTTTGACGGGTGTGAAATGCAGCCAATCACTGACGAGGATTCCAGCAGCCAATCACTGACGAGGATTCCAGCGTTCCACCAATGAATCGCGCTTGGGCGTGGTCTGGGTGTATTAGCGTCGAATTTCACATAGACAATCACTGACGAGGATTCCAGCGTTCCACCAATGAATCGCGCTTGGGCGTGGTCTGGGTGTATGAAATGTGTATGATACTGCAGTAGCGTCGACTTTCACATAGAGGGAGATTATACACTCTGAGCATACACTGGCACACACTGAAAAACGGGTACAACGGATTTATAAGGACATTTTCAGAAAAAGCGGGAGGTGGTTAGGCGCAGCCTGATAAGCCTTTCTACACTGCTCGACTTATGAGGACATTAGTGCTGTCCTCGTAGTTACGGTATGTCCTCATAGAGTCGGTATGTATCCATGGTTTTTGTCCTCATAATCCGGTCGCACCAACACACACACACACACACACACACACACACACACACACACACACACACACACACACACACACACACACACACACACACACACACACACACACACACACACAAGCTTAGTTGGAGACATTTAATATTCAACAATATTATTGATCTGCCTTTAGGTGGACGATGACGCAATTTCCTTCTAGAAACATCTTTGTTGTATTATTTTCATGTTATCACTGTGAAGCTGCTTTGACACAATCTGTATTGTAAAAAGCGCTGTATAAATAAAGGTGACTTGACTTCACATGTCACATCTCATACACACAAAATGCATATTTGACACTCTAATGATGGATATTTGAGCAAATATATAACAACATAAAGATACAAAATAAAGGTTGCATGTACAGACAATTGTGAACTAAGAGAAGAAACTCTTTCTATCTGTGTTTAATGCTTTAGAGTCAAAAGACTTATATATATGAATTATAATATTATTATTAGTTTATTAATGACTTAAGGAAAAAGTCATCTCTGTCACTTTGCCCCCCCCCCCCCCCCCCCCCCCCCCAAAAAAAAAGAGGAGATTTTTGGAGTTACTTTGCCCCCTAGTGGTGGTGAGTGAAGTGTGTGTGAGCGGGTCAGGATTTGCCCACATCATGAAACAACAAGAACAGCAGAATATGAAGAGCACCGGTCCCGTGGGAAGACAGCGTAATGAACACACTAAATAATGTCTTAATGATAAATTAAAAATGCTAAACAGTTTGTGTGAGGGGGAAAGAAAATTATATTAGCTCAGAGTCAAAACAATACAAGGCAGTGTGTGTGTGTGTGTGTGTGTGTGTGTGTGTGTGTGTGTGTGTGTGTGTGTGTGTGTGTGTGTGTGTGTGTGTGTGTGTGTGTGTGTGTGTGTGTGTGTGTGTGTGTGTGTGTGTGTGTGTGTGTGTGTGTGTGTGACCACTTCATCATTAGATATTAGCGCCTCAGATTTCACACTACTCGATGGCTGAACTCCAGGAGAAACTCAATGACTATCACAGTAGGAGAATCCATCGCTGGATCTTTCGGCACTTAGTAACATTTAACAAGCAGATTTTAATGTTTATAGGGCCACGGAACGGCAGGCAGGGTGTGTTTTTAGACCCATGAGCTCCATAACTCCTGACCTGAGAGAAGAGTGAGTGCTGGCTGAGAACACACACACACACACACACACACACACACACACACACACACACACACACACACACACACACACACACACACACACACACACACACACACACACAATGTCTAGTTCGCTATCTTTGTGAGGATTCTCCGTAGACGTAATGGTTTGTATACTGTTCAAACTGTAGGCTATAATCTGCCCACTTACACTAACTCTACCACTAAACTTACAAATAACACACACACACACACACGCACGCACGCACACAGACACACACACACGCGCTAACACACACACACACAAAACACACACACACACACACACACACACACACACCACCCTTAAACCTACAAATCACACACACACACACACACACACACACACACACACACACACACACACACACACACACACACACACACATACACACACTCACACACCAACTCCTATAAACCTACAAATCACACACACATACACACACACACACACACACACGCACGCACACACACACACCAACCCAACAAACCTACACATCACACACACACACACACACACACACACACACACACACACACACACACACACACACACACACACACACACACACACACACACATACATACACACACACACACACCAACCCAACAAACCTACACATCACACACACACACACACACACACACACACACACACCCACACACACACACACACACCACCCCTAAACCTACAAATCACACACACACACACACACACACACACACGCACACACACCAACTCCTATAAACCTACAAATCACACACACACACACACACACACACTTGTTTAGGTTTAACAGAATAGTCTGTGTCCACAACTTTCAAAGTAAGTGAGTGGTGACTGAGGCTGTGAGTCTTCTGCTTTTGTATGTCGCAGAAGAAAGTCTGTCATATGTGTTTGGAACGAGGTGGGAGTGAGTAAATGATGACAGATTTAGGGCGAACTATTACTTTAAGGACACACACTGCAAAACGGTAATGCTCTTAAGTCTTTGGTTTTGCTTAAACACACATTCAGTGGTAAACCGCTTTTTAAAGGAGGCAAACAGTGATTTGTTGGCACTTTATTGTTGAGCGTGTCCACCTGCACACTGGATTAAACACCTGCTCAACACGCGAGAGACGTTTATAAGCACACGTGGCTCTCCCTCTTTCTAATGGCAAACTGAAAATGTGGCACAGAAGCACATCTGAAGTGGCATAATCCAAAATGAAGACGTTAACCCCGAGAGAACACTTGACACGGGTTTACTTTAGCATGCTACCAAACCGCACTATATTAGCATGCTATATTATCAGACTTTTTGCGTAGGCTACTACATAAACTACCACACTTCATTATTTAATATTATTATACGATATTCAGAATTTTAAACGTGGACTATTTCTTGTGAATGTTCAAGTCTTCCAATTGAATTATTCAGCCATTATAGGTAAATAACTAGAAGAACAACAGTTCAGTAAACGGTAACAGTATTTGCGCCACAAACTGTTGTGTTTTTGATTACGATAATACAGCAAACCAGTTTGACGGACGGCTGTTTTAAAAACAGCTTTTTTGCCTCGTACATTCAAGCTGAAATTGGCTACTCCCTTTCTTACGTTAAAAATATGAACATCCTGCACTGAATACTATTGCATCCCACAATGCAATGCATTCAAACTGAATTAACCAGAAGAGATATCAGCCGTGATGCCTGTTCCATTCTTAAAGGTGCTCTAAGCGATCCTGGGTGACGTCACTTCTTGTTGACGTTCGAACTATTGTCAAACAAAACGGAGGCTAGCTAGACCCTCCCTCCTCCTCATCTCGTCTCCAATAAATGAACATTCAAATTCATAACAAACAGTGGATGAAAACAACCATTCACATAAATTGTCGCCATACTATTAATTTGATTGATCATTTACAATACAGATTGATCTCTAGCTGCTACAAACATTTGTTGTATTCACCAAAGTTAACGCTGACTGCATAGTTCTAGCTAATTATATCCTTGTGTGGGTTTGGCGAACATAAGCGTCAATTTAGAAGAAAAAAAAATTAACGTTAACGTTACCCACCTGTCAAGCAAAAACAGAGCAACCTGAATGTTGGACTTGAAGCCCTTCTGTCGGCGGAGTTCTCGCCATCTTTCGAATGCTTTACCGATGTAAATTCGGTACTTCGCGCGTTCTTTATCCTTTTCCCTCTTCTTTGTAAGTTGATCAACGGAACGTCGTCTCTTTGGTCGTGTGTCGGCCATTATTCAAACTTCCCTCTTGATGCTTCTCTCTCCTTCACTCACACACCCCCTTCATGTGCACGCGCACTAACCCCCAAGACCCACCCTCAAATACTTCTTGCCAGTGATTGGCTGGAACACTGTTTGTTATGTTTTGTGGACGGGTTAGTCCTGTTTGTTTTTGTTGCTGTTTGTGGAGCCTGTGGTGTCTACAGAGACCGCGTTTTTTTACAGTGTGTTCAGGGGACAGGCAGCTAGCGGATAGTGAGGAGATGTGTGCTGTATGTGACAAAAAATATTTTGGCCTGACATCACTTAGAGCACCTTTAACATAGACACATTTTCTGGGTTATTAAAGGGGTGGTGTAATGCCCTTTTCACAAGATGTAAAATAAATATCTGATGTCCCCAGAGTGTGTGTGAAGTTTTAGCAGAAAATACCCCCATAGATATTTTTATATAGCATGTTAAAGTTGTCACTTTTTGAGGGTGAGCAAAAACGCACCGTTTTGTGTCTGTCCCTTTAAATGCAAATTAGCTGCACAGAGGGCGGGGTTTCAAGAGCTTGTGTGTGTTAGCAGCTGCGATTACCTCACGCAGACACACACTAAAATGACAGAAACTGTTCTGCCTTTAATGTTAAAACAAAGTCAGAGAAAGATGGAGAGACTCAAGAAGAAGTGACAACATGTAGAAGCAACAGGACGTCTCTGAATGGTTAGTTGATGAATTTATGTTGCTGATGTGGAGTTAACGATCTTCAATTAGCATATTCTGTCATGCTAATCTATAAATCGCTCGTATAGGAACTGTTGTGAGATGCACACAGAGTGAATTTCTATTGCATGTGAAAAGATGGATGCTAAAGTTTGAGCTGACTCACAAATGTGCTCGACTACAACAACTCTTCCTCTTCTCAACATGGACTGTATGTTCCCGGGGGCGGGGCTTATGTACAGTGTAGTTCCTACCAGCCGTTTGTTGTAGTCCTTTTCTTTAAAAGCAAATATCTCCCTTTGCTTTGAACTTTGAGCGTTGTAACTTTGCAGATGTTGTTTATGTTCAAACAGCAACATTACACACTAACTAAAGTTAGAAAAGTGAAATCATACTCAACCGCCCCTTTAAATGGATATTGGACTAATCAAACACCAGCATCTAACACATTATGTATCTGACCGCTGGTGGCCATGTAGCGAAGGCGTGAAACATATATGTGAGTGAGTGTGTGTTGATTGATCTGACCTCTCACGCCAGCTTTAGAATTTGCTCTGGCAGAGAAATTGGACACAGCCGACTTCACTCTCTCCGCCTGTGAATTCAGGAACTGGATCAGGCAACAAATACACACAGACGGACAGATAGAGGCACAGAACTGAACTCCCAAACACGTGAAACCACACACACACACACACACACACACACACACACACACACACACACACACACACACACACACACACACACACACACACACACACACACACACACACACACACGGTCATAGACTGCTCACATGACTCAAACTTTAAAGCTACAGTGTGTGATTTTTACCCCCATCTAGCGGTGAAAAGGTATATGACCATCCAGTGAATATTAGTTTCTGTTCCTCTCAATTCCGATTTCGTTTTAACTCCTACGGTGGCCAATGTAGTCCAAGATTAACATGGCTTCCAGTTCGACCTCGTCCATGAGTGTTCCTTCAAGTGATGAGGTTACTTTAGAAAACTATTATAATTTGCAGTAATTTAATTTGTCAGTTAACATATAGGTTATGACATCTATGTAAAATGAATAATAGTTTTATGTTTTCGTTATTTTTTTTACCATTTCATTGCTAACATCAGCTATCAGGTAACTATTGGAAACTATGATAAACACTTTCATGATTCTTTGATGAATAAAAAATTAAAAAGAAAAGCATTTATTTAAAAACGAAATATTTAGTAACATTACACACGTTTTAATGTCACCTTTGATAACTTTAATGCATCCTTACTGAAAAAAAATTCTGACTAACCAACACATTTTTGAACGGCGGTGTACATTCAGTAGGTTATTATTTATTGCAATATAAACACTGCAGAGTGATCAACAAGGTATCTCTTCATTTACCAGTCGAAGACGGAGCAACTTTCTGCTCTTATGTTTACTCCGTGCACTGTCAAGGTCTTCATCATGTTTGTCGTGGTACCGGTCTTTGCAGCAATTATTTAACCGCAAATACTGCATCGCGCGCTGTTGGCATCGAGCCTTTTGATCGACTTTTCCACATCTTTAAGGTATTATGTGTGTGTGCTCGCGTCTCATATGAATATGTGCGTGGAGAGTTCGTGTGTGTGTGTGTGTGTGTTTGTGCTCGCGTCTCATATGAATATGTGCGTGGAGAGTTCGTGTGTGTGTGTGTGTGTGTTTGTGCTCGCGTCTCATGAATATGTGCGTGGAGAGTTCGTGTGTGTGTGCTCGCGTCTCATTTGTCTTGTTGATTTGCCTGTTGCGTTGCCGTCTTAATTCTCTTTTTCGCTTCCTTGGCGACTCTGATACATATTCTCGAGAATAAGAGTAATCCTCCATCAGCAACAGACTTTCAAAAAGGCTTTCAGGTTTTTATATAGCAGTCTCAAGCAATCCCCCTCTTCACATTCGACACGGTGCCATCGGGTGTTAAAACGCGAAAGGCGAAGCGTGAATTAACGGGTATGTCCCTCTTTGGCTAATGTACTTTCAAGATGGAGGGGCAACATGGCGACCGGCATTCGAACCCCTCACCCGTATGTATTTTCAATGGCATATTATACACTCACGAGAATACTTTATTACTTGAACGAAGTAAATATACATTAATGAGCATATATATTTTTGAAAGAACTAAGTGTTTTTAGCTAAGAATAAACAAAAAAAGTTACACAGTGTAGCTTTAATGGATGACAGACATGATGTGAATAGGTAATTATTATTTGGTATTATTAGGTGTTCATTTCATCAAGCACACAGATCTCCTTATGAGGGAACTCATAAGAGCAAATATGCACGAAAAAAAGCACGATTTCTTCTGTGTCACTGTATTTCCTGAGGCATCCGACCAACAGCTGTTTCCTGCAGAACTTCACCTCCGTCTCTCTTTCTCTCCGCCTCTCTTTCTCCACCTGTAAAAGTGTGTGCCCCCTTCATCATCACGTCTGGCTTCCTGTTCTCAGTTTTCTCATGCTGTCACACTGGGCTGCTGACTGCGATCTATCTCTGGAAAACCACTGAAATGACTGTTGAAATGTCTCCAGACCACAACAACTTGTTTTTTTTATCTTCATATTATACTGTGAACACAAGCCAGTTACTGTAACCGAGCCCAGAGGAAAATGTTATTGCTCACAGGCAGCTCAGAAAACTTAATGGAGTCTTAAATATGTTACATTCAAGCAAACAAACTGTGGTAAGTACCATTAAGGGGTGATATTTAGGTGAAATTTGGTCATTTTCACAGGAATCCCTGCATTTCATGCCTTTCCCATGCAGATTTCATACCAGTTCAAGTTGGTCACAAGAATTTGCTTGGTTTTATAAGTGAATTCTGTGCTTTATTCATTGACAATGGAACTTTTTTGCCTGCGAAAATTCGCCAAAATGTGGCCATGCCTTAAAACAGTGAACACCTTAAAACATTAAAAATACAGAATTATTTTACTTTAAAATCAAAGATATATGGAGGGTTTTAGTGAAATTTAAAACAAAGAAAACTTACATCGTAAAATATTAACCATTTTTGGCCTTGATCATGCGAGTTCATTTGACTGAACAGAAACGAAGAGGATAATTGTTGATGTACAGTAAGAGAATGTAGCTCTAAAAGCTCAGATTAATTTATCTTGAAAAAATTGGATGAGGAATGTTTTAGTCACGAGATCTCTGATTTCTGCAGACTTAGGTCGCAAATCTGAGCACAATTAAAGGGTTAGTTCACTGAAAAAATTAATTCTGTCATCATTTCCTCACCTTCATGTTGTTCCAAACCTGTAAGACTTTTGTTCATCTTCGGAACACAAATGAAGATATTTTTAATAAAATCTGACAGATTTCTGTCCCTTTATTGACACGCTTCAACACGATCATAAAGAGATTGTAAAACTAATCCATATAAATCAATGTGGGTGTGATCGATCGGTTTAGTCCAAACTGATTTAATTTAGGCTTTTATTCACATATAAACATTGATCAGCGAACATTAACAGAAGGTCAATCATACATGCTTGATGCATGAGAACAAACCTTTTGCAGAGGCTCAAACGTGCTGCGTTACACGAGAATGAACCTCATTGGTTCTTGCTGAAGCTCAAACGTGATGCGTAACACAAGAATGAACCTCATTGGTTCTTGCTGAAGCTCAAACGTGATGCGTAACACGAGAATGAACCTCATTGGTTCTTGCTGAAGCTCAAACGTGATGCGTAACACGAGAATGAACCTCATTGGTTCTGGCTGAAGCTCAAACGTGATGCGTAACACGAGAATGAACCTCATTGGTTCTGGCTGAAGCTCAAACGTGATGCGTAACACGAGAATGAACCTCATTGGTTCTTGCTGAAGCTCAAACGTGATGCGTAACACGAGAATGATCCTCATTGGTTCTTGCAGAAGCTCAAACGTGATGCGTAACACGAGAATGAACCTCATTGGTTCTTGCAGAAGCTCAAACTCGCTACATAACGAGAATGGCCCGTTCAAAACTGTAGAACACACTTAGAATAAACAGTCTGCTGGTGTGAATGCTAATATAGTTATCATTATAGTTCTCGTTCTCGCTGTGAACGGCCTTAAAGTCACTCTGTAGTCAATAATTGTATCCCTTAAAACTCATCTTTGATCAACCAAATTACATATTTAAACGTTTATTTTAAATATTTAAAGCTTGAATGTAAGTCTACACCCTTGCCTCATTTAGTATGCATGGTTCTATGAATATGTAAATGAGCCCCGCCTCCACTCACTCACTCAGCTCAGAGATCCACTGGTTGACGATCACACGTTGATCTGATTGGTTACAAGGTAGTGTGTGACGTCAGAAACACCAGCGATTTCAAACCGTGTTTTTGAGACTGTCTTTAGTTTTAAGCAGAAAATACTCAGCAATGCTGTTGACTTATGAATTTGCACATGGTTTAAGCATATTAAAAAACATTAAAAAAGCTTGATTTTCACCACTGGGGGACTTTAGGACAGAGTCGCTGGAGTCCGACAGTGTGCGGCCCAGCCTGAGACATCAGCACCCTTATTCAACAGCCTGACAAATATAAGCAGAGATCTGACAGTGATCTGACACCCCATTGGTCCTGCTGTCTGCACAAGAAGGAAGTAGTAAACTGAAGAAGGTCCCAGAGCAGGAAGTGCCTGTCCAGAGAGGCCAGATCTCACAGTGAAAACTCCCAAGCCACAAACTACAGCCAAACGAAACAATCCGAGTCCGCACTGGGGTTTCCTAATGACCTCACTTCACTAAATCATACTCTCAAATAGACAAGAAGCAGCTCAGATCACTTCATCCAGCCCTGCAACTGCACGCCAAACGAGAACTAGGCAAAAAATTACGCATTTTTACGACGAAAGTTGTAATTCTTTGATTAGCAGATTGTTTTTAGCAAGTCTTCCATTCAAGCAATACATTGTATATGAGTGTGTGTGAATCAAACCCATGACCTTGGAGTTGCCAGCACCAGGCTCTAGCAGCTGAGCTACAAGAAAACAAAGAGATATACAGCAAATATACAATAAGCCCTCACAAACTGATACACACACACACGCAGACCCTCAGACGCACACATAACACACAAGTCGTGTGGAGCTGGCTGCCTGTGGCTCTGTTTATGTCGGGCTGTAAAACCAGGGCTGTAAAAGACCAGCAGAGAACGAGGCAGAAACCCGTCTAGACGGGACAATGCATTTCTGCAGAGGTGTAGTTCACCAGCATTCAGAGCAACCCTAAACCCCCACATCACACACACACACACACAACACCCCGCTAACACCGCCGCCATGTGTGTCCGTGCTAGAAGATGCCTTCATTCGGATGCATGTCTTCACGGCGCGCTAAAGGTTAGGCTAATAATCATTGCAGATTACACACTGCTGAATTAGACCCACCGCAGGGACAGAGCTCCTTCATTAATAACACAAGCCGCGAGTTCCTGCGCCGTAAACATTACCTGCTGTCACCAGCCAACAGACCTCCATTATATCACACTGATCAGATACTCTACGGGGTGGATTTATTTTCAAAGCAAACATGTTGAGCAGTCAAACAGCCATCCGTCTTTCTGCCAACTCGCCGTAATAAATGCAAGCGCTGCAGTCGAGTGTGTTCACATAAAACAGGATAAATTCTCTCTTTTTTTGGCATCTGTACTTATGACATTGTTATGGATTTCCTCATGCGGTCCCAGAGCAGAGGCCCCGGCCAGCCGTTTGATTGTTCGGGACGGAGGGGTGTGAAATACGGAGCAGGAGAGGAAGGAAGAGGTGCAGGCAGGCGAGAGAGAGAGAGAGAGAGAGAGAGAGAGAGAGAGAGAGAGAGAGAGAGAGAGAGAGAGAGAGAGAGAGAGAGAGAGAGAGAGATGGAGGGATGGAGGGATGAAAGAAGGGTGGAGGGCTGATGGGTTTCACTGCCCCCCGCATTGTTCTGTCTCATTCCTGCCCCATCCCTTCGGAGAGCCCTACAGCAGTACACATCCTGTCATTTTACTGCACACACAAACACACACACACACACGCATTACGAGAAAGCAAGCCATTATCTCTGTTTGGCCATGAGGAGTCTTGCGTTGCACAGAGGAATCATACGAGTCCTTGTGGTTGTAGTTAAAGTAGCGAGGAAACATAAAGCTGTAGGAGATTCCCAAGCTCAAATATATAAGGGCAGAATGTGTGAGCACTGCAGGTTTAAAGGAACACACACACACACACACACACCTCCCCCACCACCATCATCATCATCACTAAAACTCTTCACACAGCACCATCTAGTGGTCACCGAGGGTCATTCACTCTGCAGTTACTAATGTGTGCCGGGTAAAGCTCTGTAAAAGGGCTTTAGCGTTTAACAAAACACATTGTATTATTTATAAAAATATGTAATGTAAAAAAAACAACATGATAATGACATGATATTTCCTGATGTATCTTATAGTACTATTTAAATACCTATTTAATTTGTATACTGTTGCAATAACATGTACCATGGTATTTTTATATATAGCATGATGCTGACTTAAAAGAGGCCCTCGAGTACCATGGTACTGTCTGGTACTTTTTTTGTATAATGATTTTTTTTTTTAAATATGGTAATAATCAAATAATCTCTAATGAAAATATTAACACGAAAAAATACAATTGAAAGATTTCAGTAATGTCATGGTATTCTCTGAAGGCCCTTATAACACCATTTAAATACCATGGTGTATGAATATGGTAATCAAATAGTTAATATTCAACAATTACATCCAATCCAGTCAATATGTTTTATTAAAGAAATCACTGGTTTCTGTTGTTTCTGATTGACCTCAGCTAAATTGTACCAAAAAAAGTATGGTATTATTAGGCTATAAAATATATAATGTAGGCTATTTAAAAAATGACAATAACAATTTAGTGGTATTCTTTGAGGTATGACAGAATACCATTTAAAGACCGTGTGATATGACTCTAACCAATACTGCAGTACCATGGTACTTTTATATATACAGTCTATAGCATGGTACTGAAATTCATGGTATTGTCCAAGAAGAAGACCACATTATGTACATGCCCCAAAACATGGCATTGCCACACTAGTTTTGGAACGTTTTTGTATGGTAGCCTATAAGATATTACCATGAAATTATTTCCATGAAAATATACAGTGAAAATAAATTATGGTAATGCCTGATAGTCTTTGAAGGACCTTATAACAACATTTAAATGGTGTATGAATATGGTAATCAAGCATCACCATATTTAGCATCCATCAATCAAGTCAATGTTTTTACACTTTGCTCAATATGTTTTACCAAAGCCGTATCATAATATCTTGTTGTTACATTAGACTATAATGAAACTCACTGGTTTCCATTGCTGCTGAATGATATCATGTAACTTTCCTAGAGTAAACGCTGGAAACTCTCCCCATAGATTAGATTTCTTTCAACTAATGATTTTGACAGACGGATACACTCGTGTTTATGGGTTCATGGAGAATTAACACATTTATATTGGTTCCTATGAGATTTAGCTCAGCTGACATACAAGTGTGTTTCAGTGCATGTGTATTAGCAGAACTGTGCCCTCTGGTGGAGGGGGGATAAATCATGTTATGTTTTCTGCGATGAAAAGGCATAAGTTGTCATTATGAACGGAATCATTGCATATTAAATTCTCCAAGACCAAAGTTGGCTATAGCCTATCTAGCCTGATCATGAGGATATGCGTGTCTATAGCACGCATCGTGTTTATCGTGCAATTTATAAAATGAGTTTTTACGTGCATATGGTACGCACTTTATTGCGTGTAATACAAACACACCCGACACCACTAATTCTACCCAAACGTATAATACATACGTAGCCTACCCCACGCAACTACTAAACCTACCTATGCGTATCATATGCACGTAACAACTCATTTTCGGGTTTTAAATTGCACGATAAGTTTACACAATGCGTGTTAGACGCATTTAGTGTGACCGGGTTGCTATAGGCCTACCTACATGTATAGTGGCAAATAGCCTATGACTACAATCATATCCATGCAATGTGGAAGTACTAAGGGAAATATCCAAATTAAATTCCTCCTAAATTAAATGTCCAAAAGCACACAGGCCTACGGAAGAGTAACGGTGTATTTCAAAGCTTCTGTGCTGACCACATCTCAGTAGCTGTTGGACTAATTCAGACACACTGAGGGGAAAAAATCTCATAAATCATGGCTCGCGGTGGCTGCTGGCCTCCACAGCTTTCAGACGGGGAATGAGATGCGTTATACGTGTGTGTGAAACCATTAAAGGTGTTCCTCACCTGAGCAAACCCCAGTCGGCCGGGCCAGAGACCGCGCGGAGGAGGAGGTCACGCGCTCACACACCGTGTGTAAACAGCGCGCGTGATAAATGTGTGTACAGACATCGTTCATTTCACTACATTAATTCAGAGAGAACTTCACCAGTTGCGGTAGAACACAGTCTGAGACTTAAACAGCGTTTGCAAACTCGCTGAGTGGGAAAAGAAACTGAAGACGGACGCTTATCAGGTATTCAGATATCAGATATTTAGAAAACGGACATAATTAAAGTACATTGGTACATTTTCCACCTTTGTTTTAATAAACAAGCTACCGTGGTAACACCATTTCTTACAGTTTAAACATAATTATGTCTATGGAAAGTCCCCATAAAACATGGAAACTGAATGTGTGTGTGTGTGTGTGTGTGTGTGTGTGTGTGTGTGTGTGTGTGTGTGTGTAGGCAGGTCAAAACCCTGTGCTTGAGCCTAATAATGCAGCATTTGAATGTACTAAAGGACATTAAAAGGCATTTATTGTAGGCAAGGAAAAGGTGAGAGCGGGAGTTTATCACATGCATTTGCTTCTCATTAAAAGCATTATTTGTTTTCCATCACATACGGGCAGAAAAGCCTCCATCATGAGGCCAACGCATTAGTCGTCCACCCCCCACCTGCAGCTGCATTCAACACACAGAAACAGACAGAGCGAGTGTGTGTTGTGTGTGTGAGCACATGACTGTGTGTGCCTGACGATAAGTGTGTATGGAAGGTTTCACAGAAGGGGGTAAAGGAGAACTTCCTGTGAGAGGAATGATGTGTGTGTGGACCTCTGTGAATGTAGGTTTTGTTCAGTGCTGTTAGGCTAATGAGGGCCAGCTAAATGCAACACAACTGCAGTTATATTCAACAAAGGTGTCTAGAAGGCTCCCAAATAAAGCCTAATCTGTGGCCAGTATTGTTGATAACAAAGGGAGCATTCAAGTTTGATCCATGTTAGCCATGTTGCTTGCTTGAAAGTTATGCTTGTGGTGTATGCAACACAACAAAATGGCAGATGTCAAAACACGTACTTCCAGAGGTTTCTGCCAGCCAAGCAAGTGCCTTGGAGGTGAGCGCGAATGCTGACAGAACGCTTTCTCAGTGTAGCGTTGGCCTAATTGGTGTGGCGATGTTCACAAGAGCATACTAAGCATTAATTATACCAACTTACTAATCTGCATACTAACTTATTTTTCTGACTTTTTATTTGTTTCACCATTGTTTTCTTGTTTCAGTCGGAAGTAACTGTGATTTTTAACATTACAAACAATTGGATTTTGATACTGTTACACAACAGTTTTGTTAATTATTATGTATTATTATGTACAGAAGGGTGCATTCAATAGTAAGACAGCCCATACTGTACTTGAGGTATTTGTATTAACCCTGTAAAAGAGCTCACACTGAAGGAGGAAAAAACACCTCAGTTTTGTTCAGAGGCCCAAACTGAGCCAAATATGCACTTTGGTGCATTTGTTGTTATTTATATGGGCAAAAATCAAGATTAAATTTTGCATGCTTGTAATGAGATTTTTAACATTAGGCAAAGCCACTTGAAGGCAAGCCGCAAAAAGCATAACAACTGCTAATGCTACAGTACACAGGGAAGGAGATAAGAGGCAGTTTATTTATTTATTTATTTATTTATATTTCAATAACAAAGTTCGGGAGGAGCACTTACAAATTATCTATCCAAACACGTCATCAGCAATCAACACATATATACACACACACACACACACACTCACACAGTTGACTCACCTTGACTGTTTTTTAGCATCCCTCCACCACCCCGACTCCTCAGTCTTGGGTTCAGGACAAACACTGTTGTGTCCCGGAGCCCTCTCCTCGGACACCGCGCCAGATACACATACCATTTACTCTATGTAACTTATTTGCAAGTGTGAACTTGTGAAATGGATGTCAATGGAGGAGATGTTTCGCTACGCTGAATAAACCGCTTTTTGTGATAAAATAGCTTATCATTTAATTAATCGACAGCCCATCGGCTAATCTTCAACATGTTTGCTCTTAAACATTAGTTTTGGATTTAACTATTTTTAGTGAACCAATCACAGAAGAGTTGCTGTGCAGCTCAAACGCCCGAAAACCCAATGCTAGAAAGGTGTCAGAACACACAGTGATGCTGCGTAGCCGTAGACCGGTCAGAGCGCCTATGATGACCCATGTCCACTCCTAAAAGGTCACCTGGTCTGATGAATCACTTTTTTTTTTAGATCAGGAAGAGAGCCGGGTGCATGTGCGTCGTTCAGAAGAAGAGATGGCGGCAGGGTGCATTATGGGAAGAAGGCAATGTTCTGCTGGGCAACCTTGGGTTCTGACATTCACGTAGATGTTACTGTGGCACGTACCACCTTCCTAAAGATTGTTGCAGACCACCTCTTCATGGCAATGGTGTTCCCTGGTGGCAGTGCCCTCTTTCTACAGGATAATGCACCCTGCCACATTGAAGAAATGATTCAGGAATGGTTTGAGGAACATGATAAAGGTGTTGTCCTAGCCTCCAAATTCCCCAGATCTCAATTCAATTGAGCATCTATGGGACGTGCTAGAGCAACAAATCTTATCCATAGAGGACCCTTTTTTTACAACCTACAGGACTTGAAGGATCTGCTGCTAATGTCTTGGTGCCAGAGACCACAGGAGATGTTCAGAGATCCATGCCTTGACCCATTAGGATTGATGTGGCGGCAAGGGTGAGACCTACACAATATTAGGCAGGCTTAGAGGATTATAGTCAAGGCTCTATGTCTTGACAGGGACAAATTGGAATAGTAGTAGTAGAAGTATAGCAGACTACTAACATAAAATGCATAGAAATATCAGTTGTCACTCAATATCTCCTTATAATATTTCTTAATAAGATGTAAATGAATGCTTTAGCATAAGTTCTGCCGGGAAGACTTAATTGTTACGTCGCTGTACCTTTATCTATCCAATCACATTCCAATACGCATGGTATAAAAGATTGGTCACTTACTCATGTCTGAGTTCGCAGATGCTGACGCTCCAATTCACCACCATCCTCCCCACCACCTCCAAGTCGAATCCTCCCCTCCATCCTCCCCACCACCTCCAAGTCGAATCCTCCCCTCCATCCTCCCCACCACCTCCAAGTCGAATCCTCCCCTCCATCCTCCCCACCACCACCAGGATGGTCCCTTCCATACCTCGCAGGGGGTCGGCTGCGCCCCTGCCTTGATCTTCAGGCAGGATATGCAGAGTCCGGACCCTCAGACTGCGAGCTACGGACGGGGCCTACGCCAAAGAACTTTATTGCTTGCTGGGTTGTTAATAAATGGATAATTGTCACCGTATTTACTCTCCCGAGTCTTTCTGGTAGAACTATTACATTGTGTAAAATGATGTATGGGTAATTAAAGCTGAAGGAGACAAACCAAATATTAAAGGATTCTGAAAATCATGTAGATTTTCAGCTTTTCACAGATTTTTTTCATGGTGAAGATATAATTTGTGATGAAAAATGTTGTTAAAGAAAACAAGAAGCATTTTCACTGGTGGTCTCTATAAACAGGGCTAGACAGTGTTTTTTCCCATGTTATCATTACACAACAAATGACTCCAGCTGATGCTGTCTCCACATGGACCATCAAGTGTTAATGGGTTTGAAATGGAGCAGTGGTTAGCAGAAAACCTTCCAGATGATGGCATGACGTCTGTGAATGAGATGAACAAACGCTCACAGAATGTGACCAGTTAAAATCACACTCGGATGAGTTACGTAAAAATCTTCCAGATTAGCAGCTTTACATTATCACAACGGATTGTCTGGAATGGAAACTGTTTCAAAGACTACAGAAAAACTCTCATATGCAGAAAGTGCTTTCAAACTTTTGGGCAATAAGGTTGTTGTGAATGAGTCTGCCCCATTTATTGAGTGCATCTTCTGAGTATTTTGGTCCTCAGCATTGCAGCATATGGAGGAGGTAAAGCAGCAGGACTGTGTGGCCTCCTCTGGGGCTCCACTCTCCAAACAATCCACTACGGACAGAGGAAACAGATTAAGCTAAACTGCAGGAACAATGCCTCCAGTTTAAAAGTGTTTTACTCAACAATATAACAGGCCACTAGAGACAGTGGATATGTGTTGGAGAGAGACAGGAGGAAGAGAGAAAGAGAGAGCGAATGAAACAACTGATGATGAGATGAGAGATTTTGGGGTTTCTGTAATCTTAGTTGCATAGAAGCTCCCCGAACAATTAATGTTGCTGCAGAGAGAGAAGAACAGCTCTGATGTGAACACTGAACCACCGCAGTGCATCAATATAGGCAGAAAATATGACAGAGCATGCTTTCATCATGCAAACTTAGTCTGTTGTCTAATCTTTTTACCACACCTGCTCATGGCCAGTGACGTGAAAAAATGTTCTGGCCTTTAAAAAAATCCTAAATTATTTTTTTTATTATTATTTCATTATTAAAAACGGCCCGCTCAACACAGTCTCATGTAATTTGTAACTATTTTACTTTTTGACAAATTGGTGCTAATTCGTATGAATATATTCGGATATTTGAACGTTGTATCTCATTTGTATGTTTTTATACAATCTGCTTACGCCGCACTGATGGTTAGGTTTAGGGGTGGACCTTCATTCTTACTTTTGTTCTAAAAATCGTACATTTCCATATAAATCATAGTTTACTGTACAAATACATAGGAACCCAGCAAGCAATTGTGCGTTTAAAAGACGTCTAATAGCCGTGCAAACACAGCCCTGACGTCTAGGCTAAAACAAGGCAAAATCTGGGCTGTCAGTGAAAATTGAATAGATGTCTAACCATAGCCCAAGAATAGACTAGTCATCAATCGTGGCTACGCACAGGCTACGCATAGAACGTGTCAAAGAAATTAAACCAAACTCCTTGTTATCAACTGTTAACTTTGCTTACATGATGGAATATCATACATGTCGCAAGTTATTTTGCGAACCAAATTCAAGGCTATTTTGGCTAGAAGTGGGTTACTCATAGCCAGACTATATCAGGTCTATAGTTAGCCTAGACGGTGAAATGACAACTATTGCTTTCTGGGAAATCACCACCTTGCAAAATAGTTAGGTTTTCTCATGAGATCGGGTTGAGCAGGGACTACTAGTACTACTTAGGGCTGAACAATTTGAGGAAATAACTCTAAACACTTAAATGACACTTAATCTTAATTTCTTTGCTTTCAAACATTAAAACATATAGACATTATTTTGACGGAAAAAAGCAGGGAGACCGTAAAGCATCTCTTTTGTTGACAACAGATTTATAAACGATTTTCATTGCCATGGGAAGATGGTTGGCAAGTGTTGCGTTTTGAAATCCTCATTATAAGCAACCCAAACTCACAGCACTTGCAGAGATGAAGTTCGCATTTAATGAACAAGTGAACAAATTGAATGCAAATGAACACAGTTCCACACTTTGCTCTCAAACACGCAGAGCACCATTCATCACAGTGTCAGCTGCTCACTTTATTGAATAAACTGAATACATTTGTGAATTTATTCTGAAAAAAACTTTTGAACAGTCTTCAATGGTGAAAGATGTTTTTGCCATCAGAACAGCGTACTTCTAACAGCAGGGGCTACTGTAAGTTCCTGCTTTCTTCATCTTCTCCCCCTCCTCCATGCATAATAATATGTTAATTGCACTCGCTGCACTGTGTTTATAGTAAAGTGAACTTTCTCATGTGTATTATTAATGATCCAAATTTGAATGACGGAAGGGAAGATTTTCAATGAAAAACGACTTTTGGTCTGTTTGTAACCCCTCCGGTCCAACTCACCCCGCTCTGAGTCGGACTCTAACCGAACATGGGAGGCGGGTGTGCTAACACGTCAGATCGTGTTAGCGCCTCTTGAGATCAGGGGAGTGAGATTTTTCTCACTTCCACAGTTCTCACTAGCTTGCCTGCATTACACTCACATCCCCTAAACCTCACTCCCATTCGGGTCACGGCACCAATTTTACCCCTCTGGTCCTACTCGTACTCCCCCAAACAGGACTCGAACCGGCATTTTTGGCATGGCGTGCTAACAAGGATGCTAAAGACCACAGTCTCTCAGTCGCTAGTGCACCTCTTGAGATCAGGGGAGTGAGGTTTACCTGCACAGCTCTCACTAGCTGGCCTGCGTTACACACACACCCCCTAAACCTCACTCCCATTCGGATCATGGCACCAATTAACCCCTCTTGTCCTACTCATACTGCTCAGAGCGGGACTCGAATCGGCATCTCCGGCATGGCGCACTAACAAGGAAGCTAAAGACTGCAGTCTCTCAGTTGCCAGTGCGCCTCTTGAGATCAGGGGAGTGAGGTTTACCTGCACAGCTCTCACTAGCTGGCCTCCGTTACTCTCACCCCCTAAACCTCACTCACGTCTGGGTCACTGCACCAATATAACCATGGCGAACTGGCGTCTCCGGGATGGGATTCGAACGCGCTAACAAGACCGCAGTCTCTAGCATCAGTCGCTAGTGCGCCTCTTGAGATAAGGGGAGTGAGGTTTACCTGCACAGCTCTCACTAGCTGGCCTCCGTTACACGTCGCTCACACAAAGCTATCATATGACTTTAGAAGACTTGGAATATGCAACACCAAGTTAGTACAGTGTGACTGCAGGCCTTGTTTATCTATTGCCTGAGCTGCCATGTTTCTTTCATCCTCGCCCAGTTTTACTTTATGCCTTATAATTGTTACTGCCCCAGCTGGAGGGCAGGAAGCTGATCCAAGACCAGATGTTATAAGCGGATCCTGTCTCGGTGTACGCGAGTGTGAGTTGGACCGCTTCTCCAGCGCTCTGCGGGAAAGGGGGCGAGTAAGTGGACCCACAATTGTATTTTCTCTCTTGCCAGGGGGTCTCAATCTGGCAACCTGAGTGAGAGCTGTGTCTTCTGCCCAGCAGGGCGTTTATGGTGTTAGATTATAATTAATACAGGAATCTAATTCCACCTACTCTGTGTCAGAGTAAGATAATTATAGAGACGCTGATGGACGTCATTGGCTCACTGTGGGCTGCAGAGAGAGAGAGAGGGTCAAATCTGTACTGTAGACGCGCGTGTGTGTGTGTGTGTGTGTGTGTGTGTGTGTGTGTGTGTGTGTGTGTGTGTGTGTGTGTGTGTGTGTGTGTGTGTGTGTGTGTGTGTGTGTGTGAAACAGGTGCAGGTAGAGAAGTAACGGAAAATAAATAAATACTGAAACTCAAGCCTTATCCAAAAACATGTGTGTATGCATCCATTCCTGCCAAGACTGTCACCCTAAAGCAGCGTTTGAAAACCACACACAAGAGTTACAGCTTTGAGCACAGGAACCAGATATGATGGACATTCTCTGGAGAAGGTGTCATGTGTTCTGGAAATTTCAGTAGGTTTTATCATTTCATTAAAAAGGTTATTCCAAACATTCAAGAAATTAAAGAGGACCTATGCCCTTTTACAAAGTCTCGATATTGTTCAAAAACACCTTATTTTTCTCTCATTTGACATTGTTGACAGAGTCTGTCAGTAATACTCAGGGGTGTGTTCCCCGAACGACGCTGTAACTCGCTGCTTAACTACTGAGTACGATGATCGTTGAAGAAATCAACTAGCCAGTCACGACTGTCTCCCGAAACCGTACTGTCGTAAATGTGTCGATCAACCTCAATGGTGGAGTTATAACTTGTTTTAATGAATCTGTTTGAGATCAAATTAATTCCAGATTTTTGGCTATAAATTACGGACATGGCATTTGAGGAATAATTCTCGTTTTTCTCAGGTATTTTGCTCTATTTCAAGATTCAATCATAGGCTCGTTCTCACGTAGTAGATCACGTTTGCACATGCGCACTCTTCGCAACCACTTTAAATCTCTTAAAAAGCTAAAAAAAAAGACATTTGTATATAATTGAAATAAAGATATAGTTAGTTTCTGTTTGTTTATTGTTTCGGCATTAGCTCACCCCTGAAGATTTTGCTTCAAATTTTTTCTTTGCTTGTTTGATTCTTTCTTTTCAGCAGATTGTTTTGTAAAAGTTAAAGTATACCGCTCTGAAAACAAACCAGAGAGCAAGAAAATAAAAATGGCTATAAGAAGAATTGTTTTGTTGTTGATGTTACACCCTGACCTAGACCAGGCAGGGACCTTAACATAAATTGAGGACCACATGTCATGCCAAAAAAAAAAAAAAAAAAAAACTCTGCTTCTAACCACAGGTCGAGAGCTGTTGTTCCAGCCTCACAACTTTTCAATGCTGTAGTTTCAGGAAACACTGACTATGCTGAAAACTTGCGACCATAGTTGGCTAACGAAGCTTTTGGGAAATGCACCCCTATTTAGTTCCTGTCTCTATGAAGCCCCTCCTTCCAAAAATCACAGTGTGCTCTGATTGGCCCGCTGGATCAATGTGTTGTGATTGGCCAACAGTATTTAAGAAATGTCACGCCCCTTACCAACTGCTTCAGATCCGCAGTGGAAAAAACAGCCTCTCCTGGACATGGGGACGACACACTACTGATGCAACATAATACAACACACATTATAATTAAAGAACAATAAAATATCATACATTTTTAACAGGTTTTTTGCTAATGCTTTTAGATTCAGATTCAGATTCATTCTTTATTGTCCTCGATAGAGGACATTTGTTTCCACAGACTGTTCCAGGAGCAACATTCAATACGCATACCAAGCAGAATACACATATTTTGTACACATAAATAGACATATTGCAAAAAATTTAAATTATCATAATAAATGACGCATTCTGTGAATTCAACGCTCGTATAGCTGAGAGTACAAACCTGTAGCTGTCTGTACCTGCGGCCTGAGGGGAGAAGAGAGAAACATGAGTTGAGAGGGTGGCTGGGATTTTGTGTAATGGTGTTTGCTCTACGAATGGTAGCATTGTCAATGAGAGCCCAAGTTGGGAGTGGGAAGACCAATTATTTTTGAGGAAGTGTTAGTTATTTTAAGGAACTTGTTTCTAAAGCACGGTGAAATAGCAGATGGCACAATGCAGGAGGATGGGTTTAATGATACTACGGTACAAGAGAAGCAGGAGGTGTGGTTTGACAGAAAGTCTTAAGTTTATATGATAAATAGTCTCTGTTGGCAGCGCCTATTATGCTTTTACATTCAAATCGTTACGGGGTGAATGTTACAGAGTTGGAGGTCAGTGCAAAAAGGGATAAAGGTCTTAACTAGCAAGTGTCATTAGTTACAGTCAATATTATTGTGCTTTGGGTCAAGAATTTGTTCTCATAACAGGGTTGAACTATTGAAGTGATACTGAAAAAAATCCCTTAAATATGCTGTCAGACAAAATCCAACCATTATTTTCAAAAGGAGGGAAATATCACCGTATTACAAGGTTGAAGAGAAAGAAACTCACAAAAAAAAATGTATATTGTGAAACTGACCAGCATACACTGAAATATCTTCTTCTTTTTTTTTACTAAGTTGTAACAAGATTATTGGAGTGTTTTACAAGAAAATACAATTTCAGTTTCTGCTTAAAATGTTTTAATTGAATGTGCTACTTGCTGTTTCTTTTGTAATTATAAGTGACATTTTTATTGTTTCAATGTAAATTCTACACCAATTTATTTCCAGTGTAATGTAATTTAAGCAAATTTAGATACAACTCTATATATATATTTAATCAATCGAATTGTAAAAGCAATGAATAGGGGCTGATGAATTTGGGGATATTCCAGTGATAGTGTACGGTACAGTCAAAGACCCGTGTGTGTTTCAGTGAGTCAGACGGCTCTCTAAACACTTGCATTACATCCAACACACAGATAGGGATACTGAGTGAGAGGGAGGCTTGTGGATCATGATGTATGTTGCATCTGTTAGTTTAAAGAACACACACACACACACACATCAGCTTTCATTTCCTGAGCTGGGCTGAGTCCAGATGAAGCGCTGTCATACGCTCTCTCTCTCTGATGGAGTGTTTTATTAAGTCACTGTCTGATATGTGCTCTGTACCGGCTCTACTGTGCAGGTCAGTATATTGTCCAGACAGTGATGTTACTGTAAGACTGATGTGCAGAATATTTCACTGTTATGGTCTTTTATTGTCATCCATTTGTTAAAGTGACTGCCCATGGGATAATGCATCTGTCTATATCCATCTACACAGACCTCAAATATTGCTTGACTTACTTTCAAATATGAATTCGGAAATAGTTTTCAATAACTGACTTAAATGCATGAAAAATATACATTGTTAACACTCTCTTTTCACAAATTGTCTCTTTAAATTATTATATTCCTTAATAAATGTCACAAAATTTAATTTATTTATTCTAAAAGGTTGCATTTTGTTTATTTGAGATAGATTAATTGACCGTTCGCAAAACCCCGCCCTCGAACGGTTCTCGTCCAATCCTAGCTCAGCAACTGTAACTAAGGAGAAGGACCTCCGTCAAACATTCCGATTTCAGCAAGATAGTGAAACGATGCGCCTATGGCAGTGAGAAGGGTATTCCTGCACAACGGGAGGCTGCAGTTTCAGGACCCCAGTTTTAGGACCGCAGTTTTAGGACCCTAGTTTAATGTGACAGCGCCACCTACAGAACTGGATTACCAAAAACACAAATTTAACCCCTTTCGCGGCAAAGATAAAAGATCACATTGTTGATCACAACAGATTGTTGTTCAACATTCATTACTCGTTAAAACATCACACTCTTATTTTATCTGGACAAACTGAGCATCATTAGAAAGATTTAAGACTCGATAGTGTTTATGATAAAACTCAAACAGCGAACACAGAGAGATCTGGGTCTCCTCTTCCTGATTTGCGTCAGTAATGTACGTAAGTCTCATTCGCTATACAGCTGTCAATCATCTCACGTGGTTCAACGTGACAATAATCCTGCCCTTCTGCATGACGCGGTCCTGTTATCCGTGATAAAGCTAAGACACATCTCTTCACCTGAAACAAGAAGCTAATAAATGCACGATTTCGAGTATATGTGGTTTGTGTGTGATTTTCGTGCAATTTTGGGTATTTTCATATGAATTAAGAATGTTTACAGTATTGCCAAGCAAGGTGTAGCCATTAGCTGCATATAAATTGCTTTATTATACCATATTTCAACATCTTTTTATGACTTAAAACCATTTTAAACCGCGACCGGAATATGGTACAAATATCCTATCTTACTCGATGGTGGTTTAAAGTGAGCTTTAAGTAAAAGTTTAATATTAATCTTTTAAATTGTGTCGTGTAGCTTGATGCTACTTGCTCTAATCCACCTGCTGCAGGAGCTATTCTATTCCATAATCTTATTTGTTAAAATATATATATATATATTTTCTAATGAGACTTCGGATCAAGGTGGATCTTGATACTATGTACAAACTAAACCACCTGAATCCTAGAACTGCGGTCCTGAAACAGCAGCCGCCGCTATATCATCCAGTTCGGTAGGTGGCGCTGTCACAAAAAAACTAGGGTCCTAAAACTGCGGTCCTAAAACTGGGGTCCTAAAACTGCAGCCTCCGGTTGTGCAGGAATATACTACTGATGGCAGTGAGGTCTGCACGGGCTTAACTTGCTGTATTTTATGATTGCTTGCAACTATTGTTAAAAAAATAGGCTACATGTACAAACACCATTTCACTACGGCACTGCGGCCCCCTCATCAGTCAGCAAACAAGAGGAAAAAAAGAGAAAAAGCACGGACTTACTAATTACGAAACTTTGATGTGGTTGAACAGGTACACAGTCACAAATTCCTCTGAAACTCAAACATTAAACTTCAAAACAAAGTTCGCGCAGTTGCACAACTATTCTCACAAATATATCCTTCTCAGTAGTTTGAGTTATACGAATGAAGAGAACAGAATCGAGAGTTGATGGTTTCAGCGCGTCCTCTGATTGCAGTGTTGTGACTGAAATAGCGCGCGCGGGAGCACATGCGCAAAACAGTTTTGTAAAATGATATATGATCAAATAAAAATGATTAATATATAATTTTACAAAACTGTTTTGTGCATGTGCTCCCGTGCGCTATTCTGTCTATATTTCTGTCGTGCCCTGGAGGATATATCTGCTGCATTACTCCAAAACCAATCACTTAATGTATGGATCTCAACCCAGCCATTGCTATGGTTCTCAATTGTTTGACGGGCGTAGTAACAATAACTAAGGGGCGTGGCTTTTGCGAACGGTCAATTACACAATTTTAATGTCAGTGGGTCAAAGTCAGGTTTTCCTTTTAATGTGTTTTTGGTTAAACGCCTGAAATAAGGTAATAACCCTAAGATATGACGTAACATGCATGTCTTGAATTTGGTTTATGTGCACTCAAGGACTTTTATTTTGACAGTTTTTGCTCTTCTGTTCATGTCCTCTTCCTGTTTCCTGAGTGTATGTGTGTCACCAAAGTTACTCATTAGTTCATCACATGTGTGTTTACACCCCTCCTCAGTTGTTCACTTTTGGTCGATTGTCTTGACTATTGTTACGTCATTACCAGTGTGGATACTTTACCTCATCTGTGTGGATTTACCCGTTTCATCACGTGGATATTTACTTTGTTTGTGTTTTTCTCAGTAAAGACTGTACTGCTTGTCAGCTTCGTTGCAGCCTTCTTCACCCATCTATCCACGACAATACATCCACAAAGCCCCATTTTTCTAAAGCTTTTTAAAATATGTTTACACGGAAAGGTTCTGAAGAGAAAACGCAAAAGTGGCGTTGCGTTATCACTTTTTATTCCGCGTTTAGACGAGCGTTATGGGGGGGGGGGGGGGGGAATCTGTTTGCATATGGTGACGCAAAAGTGTGTGAGATTGGATGTAGTGTGCACTCCAGGCGGCTAGGTGGCGATGTGAAGCACTGAAGGTGAAAGAGACGCTGACACTGTTTTTCATGTTTAATACGGTGAAGCTGCTGCTTTAACCCTCGCGTGTCGCTCAAAAATGACAGATTTTTTTATTTTTTTTGTCAATGAAATTAATACTATATTTTAGTTTGATAATGTTTTGTTATTTTCCTGTACTGGCGCATGCCTGTGACGTAAACGCGTATGCGACGAGAGCCACCGTGAGCAGATCGGTGCCTTCACTGTCTAGCAGACGTTTGCGTTTTTTACCCTTTAGACGGGAACGCGATGGTGGAGCGGTTTTAAGCCCCAAAAACGCCATCGCCGTCTAAACGAAAGGCACATCTGATAAAATATTTTTACGTTTTCACCCGCGAGCGTTCTCGTGTAAACAGGGCCTGAATATGACTACAGAGGTAGTCGGGAACATTACACGTCACGGCGAACAGGTAAACTCATCTACTCGCTAGTTTCTTTCACAGCCTCATTGTGTTTATAAATCACGCTCTTGCAAACTATCTTAAAGGTGCATTGTGTAATATTTAGGAGGAACTGTAGACAGAAATGCAATATAATATACATAACTATGTTTTCAGTGGTGTATAAAGACCTTACTTGATGAACCGTTATGTTTTTATTACCTTAGAATTTCGATCTTCACACACCGCGGGTCTCCTGACAGTGAATTGCGCCATTTTGCACCGTCATGTTTCTACGGTGGCCCTAAACGGACAAATGTGTTTCGTCACTATGTTGTTCTTCGTGCAAAGAAGCTAAAGCTAAAGTCAGCGAATAAAACACTGACACATTGATGAACAAGTAACAATAATATTCGCAATAACATATCGTTTTACTGAATAATAAAGTAAACATCATTCTTAATTTATCTTTGTAAAGAAACCTCATTAACTGGCTACTCTCTGCTATCTCAGACGACGACATCACTTCCTGTCGGCCACCATAACTTCTGTTGGGTGCAATTCGTAACCTCACCACTAGATGACGCGAAAATCACACACTGCACCTTTAACTCAAACTTTCAGGTAAAATGTTTTTAAAGAATGAAAGAGTTGTCGCAAAGCTTAATAATGTGATGATGTAGTTTGTTTAAAACTTAACTTACATTTAGCGTTTTACTTCTTGTAATTGTATTTATGCTTCAAAATGTAAAGACTTGTGTTTATTTGTATATATTATCATGATGAACCAAATATGTAGGAATCATAAACTTTTGTTGGACGCAGAGATTATTTTCTGCAAAAAAAATAATATATATATATTAGTTCAGTTTTAGAGTAAAATGTTGGGCCTGATGTATGTATAATAAGTGGTAACTATGGATGAGATATATCAGATATACAGTAACTACAGTACACAGCAGAGGATGAGATTAGAGTAACACAGTAAAATGGTATTTTCATCATTAATTTTAGAGTATATTAACAGGGTATGAAGGTATTGTGAGAGAGCCATGAGTTTGTGTTGTTGATGATATGATTGTGATAGATCATAATTGTGTATGGATGTGATGTTATATATGTGGATGATCATGTACTTGAGTGGTTTATATGGTGTGTGATGGTGAAAATGAGAATCAGCATGTGTGTGTTGTAGCCTGAGAAATGTCTTGGCTCAGCTCTCCGGTGTGATCTGGTGTACACACGGGCATTGAGCTCGCCGTAGAGGAGAATGATGTCATGCGCTGATCGATGTCATGTGTGTTTGAGAAGAACCTGCTGATGTCTCTCTCTCTCTCTCTCTCTCTCTCTCTCTCTCTCTCTCTCTCTCTCTCTCTCTCTCTCTCTCTGTATTTCTGTGTTTGATCTCTGAAGATGCATTTAATGACTACAATATACACTCATCCGCACTAAATAATTGAATGGTGACGCACCTCACATATCCAGAGTAAAGAGAGGAGATGCAGGTAATGCTCTGAGGACTGTTTTCAACCTTGATGATTCATGAATCTAGAGTTTTAATTACTGTAAGATTCGCTTACGAGATAATTTAAAGCTGAATATCAACAGCAACAGCGAGTTTAATTATGAGCTCACACACACATATCTGCCTCACCGCCACAGGCTGCGTTTATTCTCACTATAAGAGAGGCTTCAGAAAAATCCCAACAGCAAATATAAATCCTCAACATGTTTTTAATGCTTGCGGCTGTTGTGTGATTTTTATATTAATGGCATGTGTGGGATTTAAATCTGTTAATCACAGAACATATCAATATAAACTAAGCCTAAGAAAATCACAGTAAAGGATTTGAAGGAATTACTGTAATTAAGTGTCATTAAAAAATGTGTGTGTGTGTGTGTGTGTGTGTGTGTGTGTGTGTGTGTGTGTGTGTGTGTGTGTGTGTGTGTGTGTGTGTGTGTGTGTGTGTGTGTGTGTGTGTGTGTGTGTGTGTGTGTGTTATTTGAAGGATGTTTTGCTGATAAAAGTGATTGTGATCTTCCTCATCACTTGCTTTTAATAAAAGTGTTTGACAGCTGATTAAATGTAGATGTAAAACATATCGGGTCGTGTAACTTATAATAATCACTGTGTAACTTGTAAAAGGACAACAAAACCAAAACAGGACAGACTAAAAAGTCCTGAGCGCTCCGGAGCCTCTTTTAAGCTCGGTACAGATGAAGTCCATTTGGCTGATTTGATCCTGTGGTGCTTTGATGTGTGTGTCCTGGTCTTCCTCATTTGCTCCTCATAAGGACAAGCTAATTTCCTTTCATGTAAGAGACTGTAATCTGTCACACACACACACAAACACACACACACACACACACACACACACACACACACACACACACACACACACACACACACACACACACACACACACACACACACACACAGTGAGTGAGTGAGTTCTGATAGATGGCCTATAAGCTCAGTGTCACAGACAAAGCCAAGGCACTGGGTGTGAGTGTGTGTGTGTGTGTGTGTGTGTGTGTGTGTGTGTGTGTGTGTGTGTGTGTGTGTGTGTGTGTGTGTGTGTGTGTGTGTGTGTGTGTGTGTGTGTGTGTGTGTGTGTGTGTGTGTGTGTGTGTGTGTGTGTGTGTGTGTGAGTAGCCTATAACAATTTCATCCATAGTACTTGCTAAGGAAACCACCACTATTACTATTGCTCATACTTATTTTTCGTCATCAGAAGAGGAGTGTGTGCACGTCTCAATTTGACATCATGTGCAGTTGGTGGGTCCAACACTCACAGTAGGGCCTTTGCTTTTACACTGTAAACATTATTTTTCTAAGTTGTAAATAGAAGATTATTGAAGGACGTTTTTCAAGAATGTATTATTTTAGTCTATCTACTTTAATTTTAGTCTGTGTTACTTGCAGTTTCTTTGCAATTATTTTAGAAATTCACTAGACCCCCCCCCCCCTTCAAGCCTCTTTAAACTCCTCCTTCCCGAGAGCCGATTCTGCTCTGATTGGTCAGATGGTCCAGTCTGTTGTGATTGGTCTACTCTGCTCTGATTGGTCAGATGGCTCAGTCTGTTGTGATTGGTCTACTCTGCTCTGATTGGTCAGATGGTCCAGTCTGTTGTGATTGGTCTACTCTGCTCTGATTGGTCAGACGGCCCAGTCTTTTGTGATTGGTAGACCGATACGGCGTGTTTCGGCAACCAAACGTCCATTAGCATACCTGAATTTCAGCTCTTCCTCAACACTTAATACACAGTAATACTAACACTAATGATGGTGTTGGTATTACTATTTCCAAATAAATTCCAGCAAAGTGGATTTGCTTTGGCAGCAGAAAACAGCGTCTTCTCCACATGAACAACACGACCCTAGTAGTTCTCCTCCAACCAATGAAGGCCATAGGCTGACACTATGCAAATGTGTTACATAGGTTTGTACCAGGAAGTGAGACTAATCTCAGATCTGAGTCTCATTTTGGCAGTCCAGAATAACTTCTTTCTTTTAGGAAACACTAACTCTATTGATCTGTTGAAACACACAACAATGCACAAATGCATGTAGAACAACAACTGGATGACTATGAACACCCACTCCTAATACACACACTCACACTGTCTCTCTCTCTCTCAGTGGTGGGCCTTGTGTTAACGACTGTTTCTCTTTCAGTAAGTCTGCCGCCCGCAGGCCCCTGAAACGCTTCATTATTCTCTTCTCTTCTGTTTCCTGTTATTGATACACTCTAGATTTCTCCGCTCCATTGATCTCATGCAGCTCTCAGATTAAACGAAACAACAGTGTGTGATGAGAACAAACCAAGAGCTGCCCCGAGGACCTCGCCGACTAAATCAACACGATCAAACCATCTATTCAAATCTATAAATAAAATGCTTGGGCTTGGGCAATACGTTGATTTAGTGTACATCTGCCAATACTGGGAGGAAAAAAGCGACGTGCCAACGGGACTGCAGACCATGCATATCTTCTGCATTCTGATGCGGTCATTGCCAGCCCATTTGGAGAGATGGCATCAACATTAGCCATTAGTTGTGCCCCATGGCAGGACAACAGAAGCAGCATTTTCCGAACGAGCATCTCGCGGCCTCACGGCTCTGTTCCTTCATAATGAGGATTCAGAGGTTTAGGTTAATGAAGGCCTGGGCTGGCAAAACTGAAGCCCTGAAGCTCAGCACTGCTGTTTAAAAACCTGCTCACATGATCCGAGAATAACAGAATCACTATTCTTCTCGATCACAATATCCTCTTGTTACACTTTTATTTTCCTCACGCTGAGTCTAGGCGTGAGAAGCTACAGTAGCAATATTACCTGACAAAACTAGAGAGAGTTTATGTTATCAACTGCTGTTATCAACACTTCGGTCCTGTCCTGCAGAGTTGAGCTACAACCCTGATGAAAACTCAACTGCAAGTTTATATCTCACATTTCTGAGGGATATAAACTCACAATTACAAGAAAAAAATCTGAATTGTGAGATATAAACACAATTGTGAGAATAAAGTCAGAATTACGACTTTATATCTCGCAGTTCTATCTTTTTTAAATGTATTTTTATTTATATCTTGCAGTTCTGAGAAAGAAAGAAAAAGTCAGAATTATGAGATTAAATGTTTATCAATTACCTTTTTTATTTATTCCAATGCAGAAACAAGCTTCCATGAAGCCTGGTTTATACACTCTAAAAATGCTGGGTTGTTTAAACCCAATTTTGGGTCAAATATGGACAAACCCAAATATTGGATCAAAAATGCAATTGAAAAATTTAACCCAATGGCTGGGTTTGTCCATATTTGACCCAAAATTGGGTTAAAACAACCCAGCATGACCACACTAGCACGAAGTGCCTCGCGACAAAAATTACATCATCACGAGACCCCATTTCGCACAGCATTTCTTGTAGCTTTGTCCACTTCCGAAGATGCACGACTTCGAGGCGATTCTAGCCGAGCTAAGTATGTCTGTATCTCCATCTTACCGCCACCAGTTTAAACTTGTCTAAATTCATTGCTTACATTTACAAAATGAGCCTACAATAGCAGATAGCCTTTTAATGAAACTAAAGGTCTATGTTTAAGATAAATGTTCATGAAACTAAATGAAAATGTTTAAAAGATTGTTCTTAAATTTAGTTTTATACACGTTCTCCATATATTTGATTCTAATGTCACAAGTAATAATCTCAAGGATTACTACACGATTCTTCGGTTCTTTAGTAGGTTGGGTTTGGTGAAGGGTAATAAAAACAAACATTGGCTCTACAAACAATCATCTTGACTATCTTCACAACTGTTCTATAAAGTATGAGTGTATGTAGTATGAATGTAATCTGGATGTACTATGTTGTCATTATCATGTGACCTACCAGCGTCAGTTGCGTCACTTCAATGTCATTCATAACTCTTCTCCCGTGGCCTCATGGGATAGTAAAGTGACCATCGTGTGCACACTTCAGTATCTAGCCATAAGTAGTTGGTCATCTGGGGACTTTTTCTGTGCGTGACGAATTTTTAGGATGACGAATACGAAAAAACACATACGAGACTCAGTGTGCAGAGTCGCCCCTGTCATTTCAAAGAATAGTACAATGGCGAGCGCATCAAGTATAAATGCCTCGTCTGTTTAAGGAAAGAGCGCATTTATAATCAGCGGAGGCTTGTGGTGCGAAACCAGGCGGAAGTATAACACATATTTCAAACGATCTGAATTTTATTTTGATCAAGCTCAATTGACCCTTCGCAGGGAGCTTGATTGACAGGTGATCTGACCAATCATACTTCGCCATCCGCCATTTTGTCCGACAAAGCAGTCAGGAGAGTTAGTAGATTAACATGGGAGGATTTGAACTTGAGAAGCGGAGTGTACTGACGCCTTTCCGCGGTTAAAACAACATTCCTTCTGATGTTCATTCATGTTTATTTGATGCTATAAATGAACTAGAAGGAAGAGATGATCGGTTTACGAGCAGCTTTAACTGAGGCGACACAGCGATCTGTCACGACACATTGAAGAGCCACAAAACGGTATTTATTGTTTACATTTCTTTTTAAAAATGACCACATTTAAAAGGTGAAACTTTGTTTAATATGTTTAATATCAAAAGTAACCGAAAAGTAAGCTGGTCTGTCCTGTCTGTCAGTGTGTTGTCAGTCTCCTCTCTGGAACATGGTGTGTGGCGGTCTTTGCGAACGGTTAATTTGGATCGATTGAGATGTTTGAATTAAGGATTCCAATTCAGGATTCAATCCGATTATAAACAGGTTATTTTTGGTGTCTGTAAATGTAGCTAGCATACTACATAATATTTATGCATGTGTTTATCATGTCCAGCAAAATCACAGGTCCTGAAAACAAACATTTTATCTTCCACGTACCCGATGAGTCGGCCACAGCATCAAGGAGGAAGGCTAATGTTTCAGTCGTTCGCCCTGGTGTGGAGTAAGCACATTTTCTGTATGCATGTAATATCTGGATGATCTACTGCATTGCCAAAATGTGCGGTGTAAAACAGAGCACATTGCATGGAAAGCTGCGTACCACAATGCATTGCGCTCAACTTGACGAATGAACAGGAAGTAAGATCAACCAAAAAATGTTCTGCTTTTGATCCTTCAAGGGGAAAATAAACAGAAGTGCATGTAATTCTATTGAACGTGCACTTGCAATGTACTTAAAATGTATATTTTAAACAAACCAGTATTGTAGATAATTTCATATTAATGAAAGAAAAGGTAATTTTACTTAAAAAGAGTACTTTATTAAGTTTCTTAACACACTTAGGCCTGGTTTCACAGACAGGGTTTAGATTAAGCCAGGATTAGGCCTTATTTCCTTTAAGACATTTAAGTAGCTTTTAAAAACCTGCCTTAGAAAACTGGTGTGAATCTTGAGACAAAACAATGACACTGACAGATTTTAAGATTGCTTTCAGTTAAATCAGTTCAAACATGCAAACATGTTAAAGATTTTAGT
Source organism: Phoxinus phoxinus (assembly GCF_949152265.1). NCBI lineage: Eukaryota > Metazoa > Chordata > Actinopteri > Cypriniformes > Leuciscidae > Phoxinus > Phoxinus phoxinus. The sequence goes on along the minus strand of NC_136882.1, from coordinate 6,165,009 downwards.
TCACCATAAATACTTATCAGTACATTCAGCTGTATATATTTCAAAGACAATAGAAGTAATTATGAAATTAAATATAAAGATACTTCCTAATTAAGTGGGTCAAAAAAGCCCTCTTCAACTAATCCCATCATTTTTTTTTTTTCAGTTCATATTATTTTAAAGTATATTATTTCTGTGTGAAGTACTGTACTAACAAGGGATTCTGCTTCTTTACTTGCTATTTGATCAGACTGCAGAAAGTTTAAACATTTTTACATAATGTCTGAAAGGAGTCAAAAAAACTGTCCGCAGAAATCTTTTCTTCTGCCCAATCTGTCAGGCCGTATACATTACTGTACAGTGATCTTGGACATGTGAATAAGACCATTACAAAAGAGAGGAGCGTTACCTCAAACATAGCAATACAACCCGCATAAATTATACTGTGTGTGTGTGTGTGTGTGTGTGTGTGTGTGTGTGTGTGTGTGTGTGTGTGTGTGTGTGTGTGTGTGTGTGTGTGTGTGTGTGTGTGTGTGTGTGTGTGTGTGTGCGTGTGTGTGTGTGTGTGGCAGGAGGGGTATCTTATGCAAATAAGGCTGTTGGTTTTATCTTGTAAATTATGGGTTTGGTCTTCTTGTTTCCTTGCTTACATAAATCCCAGAGTGGTAAATCAATGCAGAGCGCCGAACACAAAGCAGCGTGGAGGAGCTCATTTGAATTTTGCGTATGTGATAGTAATCAACATTTTTTTGTTTTCATCTTGCGATGCTTTTATTGTATCTTGTTTGCATTTGCAAACAGTCAGAGAAATGCAAACTCATCACATACAGCTGTTTATTGAAAACAGAATAATTCACACATTCGCGCACTTCTGACATGAGCAGAAAACATGAACCACAGAGCAACAGGGTGAGAGCGAGCTCTTTGGTATCGATATGTTTCGTCTGACTGGAATTCCCAGCTGTAGCCAATCAAAACAAGCAAATCATTCCAGCCCCGAGCAGCTTTACATCACACATAAATCATGTGCTGCATCCCATAAAGCCCTGGCACTTCTCCAGCCCCAATCACCTCAAAGTTACAGTGCGCTTCACACGTTACCGGTGGGTTTGTGTACGAGGATTTCCCTTGCTCCTCTGTGATGAATACTGAATGTGTTTGAGAGAAAACTATGTGACAAAGATGTGATGAAAGGCTGTATACTGTACTTAGTTGTCAACGTTTTGCTGGTTAGCATGGCCCTGTTAACTTCATTGTCCGGGTCTTAAAGCTTCTTTCTGTAATTAATAAAATGTTAAATTCACAATGTAACAATACATGATGTTAACTAAGCATTGCATATACAGGATTATGGCTGGATATCACTTCCCTACACACATTACTTTGATAGACTCATCTTTGCAATAAGCTTTTCTATAAAACAGTATGTATTGTGGAAAGTGCTATACAAATAAACTTTAATTGAAATATGAAGTAAATGCATTTTTCCTCTTCACTCATTATTTGGATGTGCCATATGTACACTCACAGGCAACTTTATTGTGTGCTTGCTAACGCATGTAATCAGCCATTCACATGCATGGCAGCAACTCAGCAACTCAACTCAAAGATAAGACAATCTGCAGAAGTTCAAACTAAGCGCCAAAATGAAGAAGAAACGTGATATAAGTGACTTTAAACATGCCATGGTCAGACGAGCTGGTCTGAGTGTTTCAGAAACTGCTGATCTGCTGGGATTTTCACACTCAACCTTCTCTAGGGTTTACAGAGAATGATCAGAAAAAGAGGAAAATATACAGTGCGCGTCAGTTTTGTGGGAAAAACTGCCTAGTTACACAACACACCAAACCTTGAAGAAGAAGAGCATCTCTGAACACACAACACACCAAACCTTGAAGCAGAAGAGCATCTCTGAACACACAACACACTAAACCTTGAAGCAGAAGAGCATCTCTGAACACACAACACATTAAACACATTATATCCTCACGACTCGATTACTGTAATGCTTTGTACGCTGGAATTAGTCAATCATCAATTTCACGTTTGCAGTTTGTTCAAAATGCTGCAGCTCGTTTCCTTACTGGGACAAAAAAGAGGGAACACATCACACCTATACGGGCCTCTCTCCACTGGCTACCCGTGAAACAGAGGATTGATTTCAAGGTTTTAACTTATGTGTTCAAAGCTTTAAACGGTTTGGCCCCGATTTATATATCCGAACTTTTAAGTTTATATTCTCCTCAGAGATCACTTAGATCAGCATCTAAGTTACTATTAATTGTCCCAAAAGCCCGCCTAAAAACAAAGGGAGATAGGTCTTTCTCAGTTTATGCGCCAAAATTATGGAATACTCTTCCATTATCTATCAGAGTTTCCCCTACATTAAAAATATTCAAAACGTCGATTAAAACGTACCTTTTTGCACAAGCATACTAAAATGCATTTTAATGCTATAGCCTATTTATTTCTGTAAAGATCATGTGAGTTGTCTATTTTATTGTTGTTACTTGGTTTTATATATATAATCTTTTGTATATGTTTCTTGGTTTTAATTTTTTGAAATGTTATGCTATCTGTATGTGCAGCTGTATTTAGATTGTGAAGCACTTTGGTCAACACTCGTGTTGTTTTTAAGGTGCTATAGAAATAAACTTGACCTTGACCTTGACCTTAAACCTTGAAGCTGAAGAGCATCTCTGAACACACAACACACCAAACCTTGAAGCAGAAGAGCATCTCTGAAGACACAACACACCAAACCTTGAAGCAGAAGAGCATCTCTGAAGACACAACACACCAAACCTTGAAGCAGAAGAGCATCTCTGAACACACAACACACCAAACCTTGAAGCAGAAGAGCATCTCTGAAGACACAACACACCAAACCTTGAAGCAGAAGAGCATCTCTGAAGACACAACACACCAAACCTTGAAGCAGAAGAACATCTCTGAACACACAACACACCAAACCTTGAAGCAGAAGAGCATCTCTGAAGACACAACACACCACACCTTAAAGCAGAACAGCATCTCTGAACACACGACACACCAAACCTTGAAGCAGAAGAGCATCTCTGAAGACACAACACACCAAACCTTGAAGCAGAAGAGCATCTCTGAAGACACAACACACCAAACCTTGAAGCAGAAGAGCATCTCTGAACACACAACACACCAAACCTTGAAGCAGAAGAGCATCTCTGAACACACAACACACCAAACCTTGAAGCAGAAGAGCATCTCTGAAGACACAACACACCAAACCTTGAAGCAGAAGAGCATCTCTGAAGACACAACACACCAAACCTTGAAGCAGAAGAGCATCTCTGAACACACAACACACCAAACCTTGAAGCAGAAGAGCATCTCTGAACACACAACACACCAAACCTTGAAGCAGAAGAGCATCTCTGAACACACAACACATCAAACCTTGAAGCAGAAGAGCATCTCTGAACACACAACACACCAAACCTTGAAGCAGAAGAGCATCTCTGAACACACAACACACCAAACCTTGAAGCAGAAGAGCATCTCTGAACACACAACACACCAAACCTTGAAGCAGAAGAGCATCTCTGAACACACAACACACCAAACCTTGAAGCTGAAGAGCATCTCTGAACACACAACACACCAAACCTTGAAGCAGAAGAGCATCTCTGAACACACAACACACCAAACCTTGAAGCAGAAGAGCATCTCTGAACACACAACACACCAAACCTTGAAGAAGAAGAGCATCTCTGAACACACAACACATCAAACCTTGAAGCAGAAGAGCATCTCTGAACACACAACACACCAAACCTTGAAGCAGAAGAGCATCTCTGAACACACAACACACCAAACCTTGAAGCAGAAGAGCATCTCTGAACACACAACACACCAAACCTTGAAGCAGAAGAGCATCTCTGAACACACAACACACCAAACCTTGAAGCAGAAGAGCATCTCTGAACACACAACACACCAAACCTTGAAGCAGAAGAACATCTCTGAACACACAACACACCAAACCTTGAAGCAGAAGAGCATCTCTGAACACACAACACATCAAACATTGAAGCAGAAGAGCATCTCTGAACACACAACACACCAAACCTTGAACCAGAAGAGCATCTCTGAACACACAACACACCAAACCTTGAAGCAGAAGAGCATCTCTGAACACACAACACACCAAACCTTGAAGCAGAAGAGCATCTCTGAACACACAACACACCAAACCTTGAAGCAGAAGAACATCTCTGAACACACAACACATCAAACATTGAAGCAGAAGAGCATCTCTGAACACACAACACATCAAACCTTGAAGCAGAAGAGCATCTCTGAACACACAACACACCAAACCTTGAAGCAGAAGAGCATATCTGAACACACAACACACCAAACCTTGAAGCAGAAGAACATCTCTGAACACACAACACACCAAACCTTGAAGCAGAAGAACATCTCTGAACACACAACACACCAAACCTTGAGGCAGAAGAGCATCTCTGAGCACACAACACACCAAACCTTGAAGCAGAAGAGCATCTCTGAACACACAACACACCAAACTTTGAGGCAGAAGAGCATCTCTGAACACACAACACACCAAACCTTGAAGCAGAAGAGCATCTCTGAACACACAACACACCAAACCTTGAAGCAGAAGAGCATCTCTGAACACACAACACACCAAACCTTGAAGCAGAAGAGCATCTCTGAACACACAACACACCAAACCTTAAAGCTGAAGAGCATCTCTGAACACACAAACACACAAAACCTTGAAGCAGAAGAACATCTCTGAACACACAACACACCAAACCTTGAAGCAGAAGAGCATATCTGAACACACAACACACCAAACCTTGAAGCAGAAGAGCATCTCTGAACACACAACACACCAAACCTTGAAGCAGAAGAGCATCTCTGAACACACAACACACCAAACCTTGAAGCAGAAGAGCATCTCTGAACACACAACACACCAAACCTTGAAGCAGAAGAGCATCTCTGAACACACAACACACCAAACCTTGAAGCAGAAGAACATCTCTGAACACACAACACACCAAACCTTGAAGCAGAAGAGCATATCTGAACACACAACACACCAAACCTTGAAGCAGAAGAGCATCTCTGAACACACAACACACCAAACCTTGAAGCAGAAGAGCATCTCTGAACACACAACACACCAAACCTTGAAGCAGAAGAGCATCTCTGAACACACAACACACCAAACCTTGAAGCAGAAGAACATCTCTGAACACACAACACACCAAACCTTGAAGCAGAAGAGCATCTCTGAACACACAACACACCAAACCTTGAAGCAGAAGAGCATCTCTGAACACACAACACACCAAACATTGAAGCAGAAGAGCATCTCTGAACACACAACACTCCAAACCTTGAAGCTGAAGAGCATCTCTGAACACACAACACACCAAACCTTGAAGCAGAAGAGCATCTCTGAACACACAACACACCAAACCTTGAAGCTGAAGAGCATCTCTGAACACACAACACTCCAAACCTTGAAGCTGAAGAGCATCTCTGAACACACAACACACCAAACCTTGAAGCTGAAGAGCATCTCTGAACACACAACACACCAAACCTTGAAGCAGAAGAACATCTCTGAACACCACACCAAACATTGAAGCAGAAGAGCATCTCTGAACACACAACACACCAAACCTTGAAGAAGAAGAGCATCTCTGAACACACAACACACCAAACCTTGAAGCAGAAGAGCATCTCTGAACACACAACACACCAAACCTTGAAGCAGAAGAGCATCTCTGAACACACAACACACCAAACCTTGGAGCAGAAGAGCATCTCTGAACTTACAACACACCAAACCTTGAAGCAGAAGAACATCTCTGAACACACAACACACCAAACCTTGAAGAAGAAGAGCATCTCTGAACACACAACACACCAAACCTTGAAGCAGAAGAGCATCTCTGAACACACAACACACCAAACCTTGAAGCAGAAGAGCATCTCTGAACACACAACACACCAAACCTTGAGACAGAAGAGCATCTCTGAACACACAACACACCAAACCTTGAAGCAGAAGAGCATCTCTGAACACACAACACACCAAACCTTGAAGCAGAAGAGCATGTCTGAACACAGAACACACCAAACCTTGAAGCAGAAGAACATCTCTGAACACACAACACACCAAACCTTGAAGCAGAAGAGCATCTCTGAACACACAACACACCAAACCTTGAAGCTGAAGAGCATCTCTGAACACACAACACACCAAACCATGAAGCAGAAGAGCATCTCTGAACACACAACACACCAAACCTTGAAGCAGAAGAGCATCTCTGAGCACACAACACACCAAACCTTGAAGCAGAAGAGCATCTCTGAACACACAACACACCAAACTTTGAGGCAGAAGAGCATCTCTGAACACACAACACACCAAACCTTGAGGCAGAAGAGCATCTCTGAACACACAACACCAAACCTTGAAGCAGAAGAGCATCTCTGAACACACAACACACCAAACCTTGAAACAGAAGAGCTCCAGCAGCAGAAGACACACACCGCTGTCAGCTGAGAACCGAAACTGAGGTTTTAATTCACACGGCTCAACGAAACTGGTCAACAGAAGATTGGAAAAGCGTTGCCTGTTCTGATGAGTCTCAGTTTCTGCTGCAACATTCAAATGGTCGGTCAGAATTTGGTGTAAACACATGAAACTTGAGCATGATCATCCAGTCTTGTATCAGCGGTTCAGGCTGCTGCTGCTGTAATGGTGTGTTATATATTTTCTTGGCTCACTTTCTGCCTCTTAGTACCAATTGAGCATCATTTAAACACCACAGTTTACCTGAGTATTGTTGTTGGGGGTCCAAACCAGTACTAGCAAGGTCTACCTAATAAAGTGGCCGGTGGGTGTAAAAAAATAAAAAAATAGTTTAATACGTTTTTTTGGAGTAACACAAGGGTTAAAGGTTTGAATGTTTGATGAAAGCAGCGAACATGGAGCGAGTTCTTTATGATGGACTGATTGCCTGGAGCAATATCTCTCTGTAATCTTGAACTATCCCGCCACATCAGCGTACAATCCATACAAACAGGACGCCTCTCGTTCTAAACAACGGGCCACAGAAAATACACAGCCTTGATTAGACACAGCATACCACAGCATTAGACCGGAGTAACACGAACACATTACACACGCAACGAGCCCCGTCGAGTGTGAGGAGAGGACAGAGGTCAATGACTTCAGTCTGCTGCTACACACATGAGCATGTGCTTCACTTTTGTTTGGTTTCTCTGGATTCGGTCCAGTTGTCTCAGATGTAATTCATGCGATTAGTGTCGGAATAAAACAGTTCTGCGTTTGTTTTTCTTAGCTGAGCTGTATCAAACAGCTTGGGGGATTATCAAAGTGTTCTGTTATTAAAACATCGGCTTATAGCTGTGAATATTTGGCAGATGTAAAGACGATCTTCAAAATGAATACTGACTGTATAATATTTGGATCATCATGAACAACTGACAACAATTCAGCAGAAGACAAAGCAAATAACCTAAAACTGGCCGTATTTCTCTCCGGCGGCCCCTCAAACTGCAGAGAGTTGATGGAAGCTGCTCTTATCCAATTGTTAAGGTCTTTAATATAACATTCAATATCCTGGGTGAATTATTTTAATAGAATAAGTCATATTTCAGGTAGCCCGGCTTTCAGATGCTATCACAACCACACATTTGTCACCTGTCAAATTATTATCCACTGTCTGTCGCGTTCATTTGTCAAAAGGAAGCCGCTCGGAGACACCGACTATTTGAACCCAACCAAATCAGATTTGAATTTTGATTCGAATTTGGACTTCATATTTATGGTAATGTTAAGCTAATAAAACGCTGCAATCGTGATGCCCATTTATTTACAACTAGGAGTGTAGAAATGCCCACATTTCTATAAATGGGTCTGGTCAGAATAAAAGTAATGCTGCGAAAATACTGCATACTATGTAGTGTAGGCTAGTGTTTATGGTTTCACAAACTATTAAAAAAACAGTGTGAGAAAGTGTTTAGCAAAAGTGTTTTTTTTCACACTTGCTAAATATGATTGGATTTCAATCCGATATAAACCAAATTTTGGGGATTTGGACTGACAGCCTGAACGTATCCTATTATAACAGTAAAAACTGGTTTTAGTATTTGGTATATGAAAAAAATTACTGAGAAAATATCACATTTTGTGCACAGTATACATGCAGCACATACGTCAAACAGTGCTAGCATGCCGTTCCAAAATTACCTATAGACAGACCACACTGACCACATGGATTTTCACTTCAATCTCATTACATCTTATATTTTATGAATTGAAGTGTAAGTCGTGAAGCGGATTTCAGCAGCAGACATTATTCCTGGAGAATTTAACCTGGCAGGCCTCGTAAAGCAAGCAGAACTTGGCCAAGCCCCAAAGAGACACAGCGAGAGAGAGAGAGAGAGAGAGAGAGAGAGAGAGAGAGAGAGAGAGAGAGAGAGAGAGAGAGAGAGAGAGAGAGAGAGAGAGAGAGAGAGTTACTGCAGGCATTTACCAGGTTTTTAACACTCTAATATTTCTGTGGTTCCCCCTGATCAATGCGGGAGAAAAGCATTTCTTATAACTCTACTTGGAGTGAGTTACGGCGGACACATCTTGCCTGCATTAATCCCGCCGGTCTGATGGCTTTATGGAGCTCATTATCTGACCGACACTCAGACTGAGCGCTGTGTGCCACAAACTTTACAGTGCTGAGCAAACACACAGCCAGTGAGAGGAAGAAATACAGAGCAGGAGAAGAGAAATGTTGGGGCAGCTTCATCGTAGTGTTGGGCATGTGGACGCTGGATGAGAGTTATTGCTGGGAATATGAGTGGGTGACTATTTTCAGAATGGACCACTTGCACAATGTGAAAATGGAGTTTTTTAAACAGAAACGTATTATGCAACAAATAGCATTTAACTTATGCTATAATACTGTCACATTCCTTGCATTAGTAAAAAAGCAACTTATTTTTTATTTTAAATCTATTATTTGTAAGAACGTGGAACCAGGTATGCTTATTATTACGCTATTATGCTTATTACGCCTTTATTGGCTAAGTCAACTAAAAAGTGTTTGATTTTAATTTCAACAAGTTGTTTGATATAACATTTAATGTTTATATATTTATATATATAAATGTATTAAATAGTAACGTCATCATTATAAATGTGTAATAACGAATATATTTAAATATGAAATGACATTAAAGTATATGCTTTAGTTTACCATAAATACTTGTCAGTATATTCAGTTGTAACCATATTTCAAAGACAATATAAATATGAAATTACGCATTAAGATGAAAAGTCATCAGGTTATTCTATGTGTGTGTGTGTGTGTGTGTGTGTGTGTGTGTGTGTGTGTGTGTGTGTGTGTGTGTGTGTGTGTGTGACCCTCATGTGAGTCTGTTCATTATGAGTGTGTTAATGGGTTGCAGATGTGTGTGTGTGTGTGTGTGTGTGTGTGTGTGTGTGTGTGTGTGTGTGTGTGTGTGTGTGTGTGTGTGTGTGTGTGTGTGTGTGTGTGTGTGTGTGTGTGGTGGAGGCTCTCTGCAGGGTGAGTAGTGTCTAGTTGGGGGAGGGGTAATTGTGAAGTGGGCGTGTCAAAATGGATCGGCTCCAGGCTCTGATTGGTGCATTTTCTCACTGGGGAGCAAAGATGCCGATTTACAAGCCTGCAGCACACTGGGCATACGTCTCTCTCTGCTCGCTCAGCACACACACACACACACACACACACACACACACACACACACACACACACACACACACACACACACACACACACACACACACACACACACACACACACACACACACACACACACACACACAGAGAGAGCTAATGTCACACTGACATTCAAAGCTGTAATAGTGCTTACTTCCCCACTTCCAACTGGATACATTGTCTCCCATGCATGCGCACTCACCAGTGTTATAATACTATGCTTTATGAAATTAAATTAGTAGTGAATAACTGTAGACTCTGCAGGTTTAGATTTACAATGGCCATCTTGACAGATTGATTGATTTGCAATTCAGTTGCACTTACAAAATGTCTGAATGCCATTAAATGAGATAGCAAAACATCAAAGCATGTGTCTGTATCTGGGCTCAAAAACTGCAGGACCTTTCACTCACTTCACTGTTTTTATCATTTTTGACATCTTTAATCATCTGGCAGTGATTTTAGTGGATGTAAATAGTCCGTTCCTCTCAAGTTCACACAAGCGTCTGCTGTCAAATCTACTGCTTATGCAATTAAAACCTATTTTGTTTTGCCTGATAAACGCACTTTCTTGAAAGAAACAAACACTTGGTTTGATATTAGTTATCTACTGCAATGGTGTTAATTAGCATAAAATTAGTTGAAAACTGTGTCGGATTGCAATATCCGAAATCGCTGTCCTTGTAGGAACATTTATATTTTTGGTAAACTTAATAACAGCTGACAAATGAAAAACTTAAGTTCATGAATAACAGAAAACCTATTTAATTAAAAAAATTATTGTCAAGGCAACTACAGATTGTTTAGCATTTATCAATGTGATGAGCTACAAACCTTGTTTATTCACCTTTATGTTTTTCTTCATTCTATGGGCTTTTACCTCTTAAAATGGAGCCCAACATTTCACCCTGATAGGCAAATATTTAAAAAGCATCTCTTGCAATGAGATGCGCAAATCTAAAACATGGTCATGATCAACAAATGTCAATTCAGTAAAAATGTTAACCATGTGACAGCTTTTTTTAGAGCTGCAATGTATTCTGGGAACTTTTATACTGATGACTCAATTTGGACAGTTAGGACAACATTGGACAAGTTTTGAACAAAAATCCTTTAGGCTTTTGATCTGTAAGGTCAACTGTCATGCATTTGCATGGAAGCAAAGGCGGTTGTCGGATCTAAATGCAAGCAGTAGACTTTAATTACTCAGAACAGGATAAACTCAGAACAAGGAACAGGAACACTCACACGGAACGTACATACATTCAATAACTGACAGGAACAAAAGAGCACACAGGATTTAAATACACAGAGGGGATCAGGGAACAAGACACAGCTGGGGCAAATGAGAACAACGAGCGGAACCATACAAACTAACAGGACAACACACCTGAAACAAGGGACCTGATAATTAACATGACTGGGATAACAGAATACAATTAACAAGGCAAAGAAACAAGGTACAAACTGAATGAAAAAAACAAAGACACTGAAACCACAAACCAGAAACATGACATAATAAAAACCACCGTTACATCAACAAAACAACTTGTTCAGAGTATTCTCGTTCAGTTCGCACAAAAAAATAAACTCACTCCTCCTACTAAAATATTTCTTCAAGCTACTTTTTTACATTTGTTAGAATAACTTTTTACAAGTTGCAGTGTATTGCAAAGCTGAACAACAACAAAAATATCTAAATATGTAAACGTATAAAATATCAAAAATAATAAGTAAACAATAAAATTTTCATGAAAATTGTGAAATATAGTTCCGATGCCAGCCCTGAATGGCATTTTCATCTAGCCCCGCCTCTGCTGGATGCCTGCATCCCTTCGTCTTCACCAGGGACGTGAAGCCTCGCCCGAGTGAGAGGTTCCTGTGGCTCCGCCTCCAGACCCTCGATCTTGTGGCTTCACCAGAGACCCTCGACCTTGCGGCTCCACCAGAGACCCTCGACCTTGCGGCTCAACCAGAGACCTTCGATCTTGTGGCTTCACCAGAGACCCTCGACCTTGCGGCTCCACCAGAGACCCTCGACCTTGCGGCTCAACCAGAGACCCTCGTTCTTGCGGCTCCACCAGAGACCCTCGACCTTGCGGCACAACCAGAGACCCTCGATCTTGTGGCTTCACCAGAGACTCTCGACCTTGCGGCTCCACCAGAGACTCTCGACCTTGCGGCTCCACCAGAGACTCTCGACCTTGCGGCTCCACCAGAGACTCTCGACCTTGCGGCTCCACCAGAGACCCTCGACCTTGCGGCTCCACCAGAGACCCTCGACCTTGCGGCTCAACCAGAGACCCTCGATCTTGCGACTCCACCAGAGACCCGCGTCCCTCCGGCTTCACAAGAGACTCTCGACCTTGCGGCTCCACCAGAGACCCTCGACCTTGCGGCTCCACCAGAGACCCGCGTCCCTCCGGCTCCACCAGAGACTCTCGACCTTGCGGCTCCACCAGAGACCCTCGACCTTGCGGCTCCACCAGAGACCCTCGACCTTGCGGCTCAACCAGAGACCCTCGATCTTGCGACTCCACCAGAGACCCTCGAACTTGTGGCTCCACCAGAGACTCTCGACCTTGCGGCTCCAACAGAGACTCTCGACCTTGCGGCTCCACCAGAGACTCTTGACCTTGCGGCTCCACCAGAGACTCTCGACCTTGCGGCTACACCAGAGACCCTTGACCTTGCGGCTCCACCAGAGACCCTCATCCCTCCGGCTCCACCAGAGACCGCTGACCTTGAGGCTCCACCAGAGACCCGCGTCCCTCCGGCTCCACCAGAGACCCTCGACCTTGCGGTTCCATCAGAGACCCTCGTCCCTCAGGCTTCACCAGAGACTCTCGACCTTGCGGCTTCATCAGAGACCCTCGTCCCTCCGGCTCCACCAGAGACCCTCGACCTTGCGGCTTCATCAGAGACCCGCGTCCCTCCGGCTCCACCAGAGACCCTCGACCTTGCGGTTCCATCAGAGACCCTCGTCCCTCCGGCTTCACCAGAGACTCTCGACCTTGCGGCTTCATCAGAGACCCTCGTCCCTCCGGCTCCACCAGAGACCCTCGACCTTGCGGCTTCATCAGAGACTCTCGTCCCTCCGGCTCCACCAGTGACCCTCGTCCCTCCGGCTTCACCAGAGACCCTCGACCTTGCGGCTCCACCAGTGACCCTCGTCCCTCCGGCTTCACCAGAGACCCTCGATCTTGCGGCTCTACTGGGTTCCCTCGTTCCCATGTTCTTTACACACATTACAATTTAGTAAGACATTTAAAATTCATTAACTTAAATATAATCAAATAACACACAGGTAAAATGATAATCAAGCACTTCAAAGAAAAACTCTTAATTTGACATTATGCACCTTAAATGAGACTTTTTAAAGACATGTTAAGAAACGTAGTCTTGAAAGTGTACTCTCTTTAAGTGTTTTTCCCCCGTTAAAATTACTGTATATGATATATAAGATTTGAAGTGCAAATTCAATACTGTTAAGTGCACTTTTTGTCACAAGGGGTTCATGCTGTATCATGCTGAGCACACACTAACTCAGAACAGGTTTCCTGTCCCGCTCACAACGAAGCGAAGTGTTTGTGTCAAAGAGTGCCTCGTCTGCCTCTCTGCTCTGTGACCTCACTTCCCCCCACACACACACTCACAATCTCTGCAGTATATCATCATCCATCTCATTACACTAAATGAAATTCATCCATAAGGTTGAGAGACACGCAGTAATAGTGTTATTGCTCTAAATTGTTAAAAGTACAAAATGTGTAGGTGCGATCACGTCGTCTGCACTGGGCAATCTTCAGTCATCCGCTCTCTGTAGAGGCAGAGCCCTGCCGAGAGGCATTAAAGAGATAAATCGGCGACTTCCCTTCGGTGACAGAGTCCTCATGTGTCTTTGCTTGCCTCCATTGATCAGAGTTTATTGTATTTGTGTTGTTGGATTATTAGGCTACAGTAATACATGCGAATTTAAGAGGAAATGCAACAAAGCCACAAAGGACACAGTTATCGGCCATCGACGTGATGCATTTGTATGTTCTCTGACGGCACATATATTCTCCTTTGAGATTTGGTTATTAAAATTAAAATGCTGCATTAGTATTATGAGTTGCAGATTGAAATGACGGCCCTGATTCTGTAGCTTCAGCTCTGAGTCTGATGTTGAGGTTTAAAGGTGGATGTTTGAGACGTGTGTCTGGTGTATTGCTCGCTTGTTGCTCGTGGATCATGTGTGAGACAGCTCTGGGCCATCGAGTAGATTACAGGTGCACCTGTGATGAGGTCCCAAAGTTTCAGCATCCTTACCTGACTGACCTTAAAAACACAGCTGTTGTGGTCTGCAGACACACCAGCCCGATCTCACGGCAATTCGTACAAATTTTACGAGGTGGCTAATTCGTACCAATTCAATTCGAATTTGTAAGTTTTTTGCTAAATCGTACATATTTTACGAGTTGCCAAAATCGTATGAATTCATACGAATGACCTACCCCTGACCCCGCCTCTAAACCTACCCATCACGTGGGTTTAGACAAATCGTACAAATTCGTACGAGTGAGGTCGTACAAATTCGTACGAATTGGCCACCTTTTAATCACTCGTACAAATTCGTACGAATTGGTCGTGAGATAGCGTTGGACACACACATGCATCCTCCACATGTCTTCCAATTCACAAACCTCACTGCAAAACATATATTTTCATGATTTGTTCTCACAAATTTGGTATCACTTTACAATAAGGTTCAGTAGTTAACATAAGTTAACAACCTTAGATAACATTTAATAAAAATTAACAATCCTTTTACAGCATTTTTTAATCTGCGTTAAAATTAATTTCAAGATTTACTAATACATTTTTAAAATCAAAGGCTGTATTTGTTAACATTAGTTATTGCACTGGGAACTAACATGAACAATTTTTATTAACTAACATTAACAAAGTAAAGTGTTTCCACAAATTGTTATCTTTTCTCAAATCAATGTGGATAACTAATGTGGTTCAGAAAACATAATATTTGGAGTTTCTGTTGATTAAATCAATCTCCTTTATTGTATTAACTAAAAAAATTTTTTCAATCAATTCAATATTTTAAGGCAATCAGGAAACTTACTTTAAGTTAAACCAACAATAATTCGGTAAGCATACTAACTCTCTACAACTACTACTAACGTACTAACTACAGTATATTGACAGCTGATGTAAAGCTAAATTTTACATTAATTGGAACATCTTAAAGGTAATTAGTAAAAATGCTGACATATGTTACATACTCGCCCTTGTTGTTCCAGACCATTATGACTTTCTTTCTTCTGTGGAGCAACAAAGGTCAATGAATGTTTGAAGGGTAAAGAATGTCCTGGCCACTCATTTTAATATGATTAGAAATGGATGAGCAAGCACAGAGAATCAAAGTGGCCTGAAGTGTGCTTAATTGTAATGCACTTAAGTGTTTGCCGATTAGTTATCGGCTGAGATGGTTTGGACGTGTGCAGAATGGATGCAAATCGAATACCAAACCAACTACTCTGGAGTAAACGACCAACCCAGTGGAGAATCCAGCGCACTGCACCCAAGAAAACATGCAAATCGAAGAAGATCTGGAGAACCAGCGGCTTGACCCACAGCAGGCAAGAGTAGTCGAAGACCGAATGGAGACAAGTGATCGAACGAGTTTGAAATCCTGCGGCACCCACAGCAGCGTACTGGTTATGAGGTCGTCCTCCCCCAGATGACAGCTAGGGACCAAAGAGAGCACTTAAATGATTAGTTTTTAAAGAAATTAAGGTTTTAATTAAGGAAAACATTCCAGGATTGTTCTACACAGAAGGGTCTTCAATGGCAACCATCTATCCCAATGTTCAAAAGAAGGTTCATTTTCTAAATAAAAATACAATTGTATATACTTTTTAAACACAATTGTTCGTGTTGTGCTGGTCTGCGATGCGCCATGCATCACGCCATCACGTTGGAAAGGTCACGTTCACATCATCTATCTAAGTTATTTGTCTGTGTACTCCGGTTCAAAAAAGTAGGGAAGGGCGAAAAACTCCATCTCATTTTCTCCTCCAACTTCAAAATCGTCCGATATCTTTGTTTTAGTTTATTTTTATTTTTATTTTTATTTCTTTTCGTGACCTTTCCAACGTGATGACGTAATGTGTGGCGCGTCGCAGACCAGCACAAGACGAACAATTGTGGTTAAAAAGTATATACATTTGAATTTTTTTAAGAAAATAACCGATCGTTTCGCTGGATAAGACCCTTATTTCTCCACTGGGATCGTGTCGAGACTTTGAAGCTGCATTGAGACGGACATTTGAACCTTCTTTTGAACATCGGGATAGATGGTTGCCATTGAAGTCCACTCCGTAGAAAAAACATGTAATGTTTTCCTCAAAAACCTTAATTTATTTTCGACTGAAGAAAGAAAGACATGGACATCTTGGATGACATCGGGGTGAGTAAATTATCAGCAACATTTTTTTTGAAAGTGAACTAATCCTTTAATTGTGTTGAATGCACTTATGTACTTCAAATCTTAAAAGAATACCTCTCTAAAAAAAAAGAGAAGAGTGCGTAATTGTATTATATGTTCACTAGTAACTGTAAATAATATAATATTAATGTACATAACTGTACACTTAAAGGTACACTATATGTTTCTTAAGTATACTTTTAAAAAGGACACTCTGTAATAATGTCTAAAAGTTTGACTTTAAAATACATTTTAAATCATTGTTTAATTATCGTAAATACAAGTAATTTGTGAGAAAAAAAAGTAAATATTATGAAATTACATATAAAGATGTGCAGTACTTAAAGTACTTACTTAAGTCCTACTTGCAAACTAATTGCATTCAATATACATTATAATACACATACAAACTATAATACATTTTTGGTTGAACTTTATTTTAAGCTCTCCGTCTAATTATACATTTAAGTAATGAGTAATTAACTACATGTTCTTAATATAGGGTTATGAATAGGGTTAGTTGCGTGTAATTGTGCACAGTAGTTACTACAGTAACTAAATGTAACGTGTTACAAGGACACACTCAAATAAAGTGTTACCTACATTTTCGTTTAATTGCAGTTACATGTAAAACATAAACATTACATTCAGTTTAAACTTAAGTATAGTATTTTAATTGAGTAATAAGTACTTTTTAAAAGTATGATAAAGTGTACTTCTTTTTCATAAGGGTGTTGCTTTGCTGAAGGTGCGTGATGCCTTAGTTAAATATCCAACAAAATCATATTATTGTTATATATCAATCATACTAAATGATAGCTGACAAAATTAATCTTAAGCACGTATACACATTGAAAATATAACTTTCTATTTCAGGAAAAATAAACAAAATAAAAATATTTTTGACTCATAATGCACTCAATATACAAACATAAGCTGCAGAAATAAAACATGTCATACTCTCTCCTATGAAGCTTTGGATCAAAGTTGTGTGTGAATGAAACCCGGCGTTTACAGAGACATTAAACTAGATGAGTCTGGATTCTAATTAATGTCAGTAGTAGAAGTCCAATGCAATATGCATAGAGAATCTGAATGATTAAAATGAGACTATTGCGACTGGGACTGGCTATATTTTTATAATGAAAGGTGCTCAGGGCTGGTTTGATTGTGATCAAATTAATTGCATTGGGTTTATAATTATTGGGTCATTCATTTAAAGGTTTCTTCCACAAAAAGATCAATATTATCTGGAATCTGGAGCCATTAAATGTTTGAGCTCGAGGTGGGGTTTCGATTCCTAACGCACTTCCATTGTGGAGAGCTGCCAAATATCCCTGTGGAAAGAAGCCACACACACACACACACACACACACACACACACACACACACACACACACACACACACACACAGGAAGTGACCAAGACATCCTCAATTTCCCTGTTCAAGTGCTTTTTTTTAGACCTACAGTGTTGTACATGTAGAGAGGCATTTACACAACACACAAACTCACTCACTCACTCACACACACACACACACACACACACACACACACACACACACACACACACACACACACACACACACACACACACACACACCTATCTAAATGGGGACATTCAATAAACATAATGGTTTATACTGTACAAACTGACTGTTCTGTCCCCTTACACTAACCCTACATCTAAAGCTACTCGTCACACACAACATTTTTACATTTTCAAAAAAACTTTAATTACTTTATTTTTATGCCAGTTTTACCAATCAGTTTTTTTTCAGGTTTTGGTCACTTCTGGGTAAATATTTGTCCCCAAAATACAGTTAGGTACACACACACACACACACACACTCAGCTGACTGGAATGCCGCTGTTCCTGCATAGAGGTGATCTGCTCTCCTGGGATCAGCCGTGTCGTTTGCAGTACATATATTTGAGGCTATTGGCTAGTAAAGGTTGTCCTTTGTTCTGCGTTCAGCAGGGAATTGCTGTAAGCACGTCTCACTGATCAATGCACACACACACACACACACACACACACACACACACACACACACACAGAAAGTCATAGTCTGGATCTGATTTTATTCACCAAATTGAAAGTGTGATACTGACTGCTCATATTACTGTAAAAAAAAAAACGGTGTATTTAAAGTATATATATATATATATATATATATATATATATATATATATATATATATATATATATAGACTGTATATACTGTAAAAAAAAAATATATATATATATATAATTATTAATTTAATTCAGCAAAAAATATGAAAAAAGTGACATTGGTGATGTTACAAAATCTTTCAAATAAACGCTGTTCTTTTGAACTTTCTATTCATAAAATATTAAGTCGCAAAACTGTTTTCAACATTAAAAATTGCATTGGCTGTGAGAACTCATTCGGGACCCGAAAAACTAAAGTATTTGTACTATTGCCCCACAATGAAGCACAATATGTTTGTTTTTTTCCAACTGTAATGTCTTTTGCCAGAATTGATTTTACATTCAATATAATTTTCCTGTCAGAAAAAGTCCATTTTCAGGGAATGGCTGCAGTGGGATCTGCTGTATGCTTACAGTAAGATTCAAATATTAATAAGATTCAGATCTAAGTGTGAATTACCATATTATTACACAAATGTATTCTTTTGGGAAGACGCTTCATTCAAGGTGACATTGCGCTGCGCACATTAGGCCATGGCACTATGCAGAATACGACTTTATGAGATTCATTCAAGCTGCCGTTTATCAGACGGGTTAAATAAACAGGAGCATTGACGCAGGACAAGCGCTCGACGTGTCAACAGAAGCCGGCTCTCCTCTTAGCATATTTCCCCGAGCCTCTCGGCTTCCACGGGAGATGATATTTACATAAGTAGCTGCTTACTTGTGTCCGCTGACCTCTGAGAGGTTATTTATGACCCGAAGCTCATCTTTTAATTCAAGATCTGTATTTTTGGTGATTTGAGAGCACTGACATGCTAATGCACTGCTTTAGCTCCTGGCTATTTTTCACTGCGACGTTGAATATTCAAAAGATGTGCTTAAGAAAAGAGAGAGCGCGATAGAGTCGGGGTACGAGAGGAGGGGGTGGAGAGAGTTAACATTAATTAATATTCCACGCAGTAAAAATGAAAGCGAGACCAAGGCTAATTTTATGGGACAATTAATCATGGCTCTCAGTAATTACACCCGGGAGTTTACAAATGATTTTTTAGGGGCCGATAGTAGAAGAAAGAGAGATAATGCACAGCCATCAGACGCTGCGAACTCCCCCAAACTCACCAATTAAAGGCGTCTGCAGCTGCTGCGATTGTGCGTCGAGGGAAAGGCAACGAGAGGCAGAGAGAATGAAGATGACAGGGTGTAAAAAACACCTGAGGGTGCCGTGCAATGGAGGACAGGCAGGCCAGAGCAGGTCCAGGTGCACGCTGGGTAAAAATAACAGGCCTCACAACACAGCACTGCTTCAATGGGAATGTGTCACATGACAATGCAGGCATCTAGAGCAGCCCTGCTTCCTGCTGCAGTGGCACAACACACACACACACACACACACACACACACACTCACACACACAGCTGACACAAGCTCAGTCCCGTTGAGGTTACCAGTCTCAGATTAGATATGAGAACTGGAGAAAAATCGCATTGTTCAGGGTTAGTCTAGGATTTGATATTATGGTGAAAGTCATCCTTTTTCCTTCCAAAGAAACTTTAGTGTTAGAGACTTTATTAGAGAGAAAATAATTAGGGAACTTAAAGCTACACTGTGTCATTTTTTAAGTTGATTCTTAGCAAAAACACTTTGTTCTTTCACAATTATATGTGCTCATTAATGTATAATGACTTCTACCAACTAATCAAGTATTCTCGTAAGCGTAAATCTGCCATTTATATAATACATACGGGTGAGCTGCTCAATTGGTGGCAGCCATGTTGTGCCTCCATCTTGAAAATACATTAGCCAAAGAGGGACATACCTGGAAGTTCAAGCTTCGCCTTTTGAGTTTTTACACTCGGTGATGAATGTGAGCGGAGATTACTCGCGACTGCCGGTAGATCTGAAATAAGCCCTCGGGATGGGAGGGCGTAATATTCAGTTGTAGTCATATACAATTTCACCGCTAGATGGGAGTAATTCCTACACAGTGTAGCTTTAATGTGCTGTTTTACAGCAAAATACCTAATGCCTAAACTTGACAACTACCTTAATAGGCAGTAATTGGGAGTTTATTGATGCAAATTTGTAGTTAATAGTGAGAATCGGACCCTAATCTAAAGTGTGAGCTAAAGGGAACTGGATGTGCTGTTTTAGCAAGAGCTGTACAAGCATCTAAGGCACCAACAGACTCTGAACAAGCTTGCAAATGCCTAAAATCTCAGATGTCAACCATCTGATGTGTGTTGCACACAAAACTGGAATGTATTTCCCAATCCTCCAAGCTGTATTCTGGGGTGTGTTTCCCGTAACGCTGTAACTCGCTGCTTCACTACCATAGTACGATGCATCGTTGAAGAAATCAACTAGCCAGTCACGACCGTTTCCCGAAACCGTACTGCGCAAATATGTCGTTCAACCACGTTGGTTAATGACTTACGTTGGAGTAATAACTTCTTTTAATGAATCTGTTTGAGATTTTTTGCGGTAAATTACGGACATGGCATCTGAGGAAATATTCTCATTTTGCTTCATTTCCAGATTCAATCATAGGCTCGTTCTTGCGCACTAGAGCACGTTCGCACATGCGCATTCTTCAAAAGCAACACATCTCTTGACAAACTAAAAGACATAAATGACATTTGTATGTATTCTACATAAAAGATATAGATTGTACTGAATGTCAGTTTGCTTATTTTCCTCAAGATAGGGATTTATTGAGTCCACATATCATGCAAACACGAAACTCTGCTTCTAACCACAGGTCGGGAGCTGTCGTAACCACACAACTTTGTGATGCTGTTCGTTGGAAGTGATAGTTTTTAGTGAATGTTGTACCAGGAAAACTCGAATGCCATGTCATTCATTCATACTGCTTGAGTTGACACTTGAGTATATAGACACTGAACTCTCCGCTTTACTTTCACAGGTGATGATGCTGATGTTCCTCTCCATCCTCACTAGACATGAATCATTGTAGCTCACTACCATATATTAATACTTAATGGAATAAATACCATGTAAACATTGGTAACACTTTAGTTTAGGGTCCAAAATAAACTAGTTGCTTATTAGCATGCATATTAGGAAATTGACAGTTCATTACTTATTAATGCACATATCAATGTCTTATTCTGCATGACCATATTCTACATCCCTTAATCCTGGCCAATACCTAAACTTAACAACTACCTTAATAACTAATAATGAGGACTTTATTGAGGCAAAAAAGTCATAGTTAATAGTTAGTTTGTAGTGAAAATTGGACCCTAATCTAAAGTGTGAGCTAAACATTCACCTGTCCTCTGAGTCTTTCTGGTGGAACGATGGTTTCGGGAAACACCGACTCGTTGAACTGCTGATAACGACAGAACTTGCAACCATAGTTGGCTAACGATGCTTTCGGGAAACACACCCCTGATTGGCTGTCTTAGTCTTTACATGCTTTCAATGTGTGGGCCAGTGCATTGGAATTTATACTTGCATAAAGTATGTTTTGAAGACATTGATTCAGAAATCTTTTTTTTTCTCTCCACAAAGCTTTTCAAATGTGTCAATATTTAGAGAGCTGCAGATCAGTTATCATCACCCTGGTTCCCTCGACAGAAATGAAATAGTATTTTTCCATTGGCTTTTGGATTATTGCAGAAAATTTGCTCTGTGACCAACAATCCTTACGAGTTTTGTTCTTCATGATAATCTTTACAAACGAACACAACTTTTTGAAGTAAAAAATACAATCACCAGAAGTAAAAAGCTATATAACCAACTACACAATGGTCTCACTTCAGCGTCACCACCATATTTATTCTTTATTTAAATCTTTATTTAAAACTTACATGATGGAAATGTTGAGTTTGAATATTTAGCAAGAGCGTGATTACAAACAATGAGGCTGTGAAAGTGGACTAGTAATAGTGAGGATACTTTTTTGGACAACCGCCTTTTTCAAGACAAGTAAAAATCACAACAGGGTATTACTGATGTGATTTATGCCATAGAATAAAATGTGAAAATATCTTGTTTATTGTGTGAACCTCAGACCTTATTTCAGGCTTCAAGAAGCCATTCAAAAAAACGTGACTCTTGAAAACATTGACTTCATGGCAATGGGACTCGTTTCTGAGTTTATCCCTTCACATGTACATGATTCCTGCTGTAGTGAAGGAGCAGTGGAGGAAAGTTGGGTTTAAAGTCCACAACCATAATTCATGGGCTGAGATCTCACAGAAGTACTGTGGTATTTCCTGGGTTCTCCCAAGGTTTTTTTTCTCCATTAGGTCACCTGATGGAGTTTTAGGTCACCATTGGGTCACCTGATGGAGTTTTAGGTCACCATTGGGTCACCTGATGGAGTTTTTTGTTTCCTTGCCACTGTTGCCTTTGGCTTGCTCAGTTGGGGATATTCAATTTAATGAATCAATCAATATTACTATTGATTAGCATTACCAAACATGGACGTTTTATAATTATTTTATTTTAATACTGTGAAGCTGCTTTGATACAATCTGTATTGTGAAAAGCGCTATACAAATATTCTTGACTTGACTTGACTATTTCAGAACCTATTGTTTGTTTGTTTTTTACTTGAGGAGATCTAGAAAACCAGGAAACTATATTAAATGCTCATAAAGGTGTATTGTCATTATAAAACAGACATGAATGTCAACTATAATTTGGTTGTGTTTGTCTACATAGTGTAAATCAGTCAAATTTTATACGACTAACCCTTTTTTTGGTTTCTTCTTTTTACTTACCTCATGCATATCTGTAGTTGCATTGATATTTTTACAAAATTGAGGTTTTGTCTCAGTTCTTGATATGCATACTTAGCTACTTGCTTAAGTAATTGTCTCAGATGTAGCTGATGTGTTGCACCTGCAGCAGAAGCTTGAGTTGAAACGCTGTGGAAAACACGCTGTCGCTTGAAGATGTTGATTATTCCTTTCCTTCCTTTTCTCTGGCCTGTTTATTTTATAAGATTATGTGTGAACAGTATGTCCAACCAAAGCCAGTTTTTGGCCGCTGTAGCCAGCATAAGTCGTGCAGTGAAGCTGAGTTTGTCTTTGCTAACACAATCCCACCGCTTGACCTTCCTCCATCCGGAGTGGATGCGGGCTCAGATAGCAGATGATTGGCAGCAGGAGTAAATGCAAGGGGCGCCCAGCATTTCAGAGAGTAAACGCGCCGCGCCAACTCTGACATAACCTGATCTTGCCCTGACGAGACTCACACACAGTCATACATCAGTGCCAGACAGCCGGCACAACCGTACACACACACACACACACACACACTGGAGCATTGAAATTGAACACATTTGAAACAGCCTTGTGTAACACGTATAACAACTAACAGCTGCTGAAATAGTATATTATTGGATGGATGGATGGATGGATGGATGGATGGATGGATGGATGGATGGATGGATGGATGGATGGATGGATGGATGGATGGATGGATGGATGGACCTCAGTTTAGGATTCACGGTTCAATACGAGTTTGTAACAACAGGAAAAAGCAACAAATCCTCAATGTTAGGTTTCTTTTCATTTATTTATTCACTTATCTATATATATATATATATATATATATATATATATATATATATATATATATATATTCATCTATCCATTTATCCATCTATCTATCTCTATCTATCTATCTATCTATCTATCTATCTATCTATAATATATATACATATTTATATATATATCCATCCATCCATCTATCCATCTATCCATCTATCTATCTATCTATCTATCTACAGAACCATAATAAATGTGTGTTGAGAAAGACAGTGTAAAGAGATCTTAGGTGCGAAACCATTGTAATATATTAAAGTAATCTCCTCTTCAGACATAATAATGGCTTTCCAGAGAGTGTGATGAGTTTGAGACTGGCTTTTGATTCATTACACGATCAAAGCCTTTACAAGACGAGTCAGGTTACTGAGTTTGTTGTTTTTAATAATGAAAGTTATAATGCTCTCTCATAATAGTATTAGTAGATGAAGAAAATAAATATCTGGAAACATAATGAAGCCTATACTGCAGTCATCTTTGTCATATAAAAAAAAAATGGTTCAATACTATTACAACAATCAGATGAATCATATTTTATTCTCAGATTGCTGGGCTTGAATACAATGCATTTCAATGAATGGAAACGATTTGCATCTTTGCGCTTCCAGTTGTAGGAATATGACGATATCAAGAGCCAATCAGCATACAACAATCCATTACAATGACATGTTTCTGAGGTCACTTAAAATTACTTTTTCATAGGATTGAATTTTGTTTTGCATATTGTTTGTCTAGCGCATTCAAGGACAAACTAATTCCTTCTGTGATTGGTCTTGCATGTGTCTGAATATGTGCACATTCATGAGTTTGACCTACCGTGTCACCGTTCAACTAAACACCAGGAAAACACATTTGAATCACATTACCAGATGAAAGTCGAGACAAGGCTTTTATGTGCCACGCATTGGTTGTGTTGTAGTCTGGTCTTGCGTGAGAGTCAGCTGCTCCAAACCCAAGTTACACCGCCTTGCAAGATACGAGAAGAAAGCATTGCATGTATACTTTGCGGATAACCCTTGTGAAAAAGAAGTGTGCTTAATTGGTATTGAATGTACAATTGTAGTACACTTAAAATTAATTGCTTATAACATAATGTTAATCAAATATAAGCCACTTATACTTAGAGATCAACTGTTTCTTAAGACAATTAAGTAGTAAAAAGTGCACTTTATAATAATGTCAAAATAAAAGTTTTACTTTAAAGTGAATTAAAGTACACTTATTTTGATGTGCTGACTAACACTAAAGCACATAAAGTACCTGATTATAAGTTTAACTGTAGGGTGTTATTTGATATTACATTTAACGTTAATTCATTTTAAATGTACTAAATTGAAACTACATCTTTGCACATGTGTTATTACAAATATAAAAAAGGTTCAATGGAAATAAAGTAGGGAATATTTTAGTTTACCATAAATGCATGTCAGTACATTCAGACTTTAAACATATGTAAAATACAATAGAACTAATTATGAAATTATGGTAACGTTTTAGTTCAGGGTCCAATTCTCACTTTTAACTAGTTGCTTATTAGCATTCTAGGAAATTGACTGTTTATTAGTACTTATAAAGCACATATTAATGCCTTAATCTGCATGACCATATTTTACATACCCAATACCTAAACTTAACAACTAACTTAATAACTATTAATAAGCAGTATTTAGGAGTTTACTGAAGCAGAAGATAATAGTTCGTTAATATTGAGAATTGGACCCTATTCTTGTCACGATACACACGCGGGGAAGACAGATCCAAGTGCAGTATGTTTATTTAAATGTAATCCGAAATCGTAGTATCCAGGCAGGGGTCAAAATCCAAATAAGCAGTCCAACACAATAAACACAACAAGAACAAACCAGGAAACAGACATCGGAAGTGTGGGGACATTAAACAAGGACTCCGTGACAAACACTGAAACTGACAGGGTATATATACACAAGTGTTAAACGAGGTGACGAGAAACAGCTGAACACAATGAACACTCAGTGACAGACAGGATCATGGGAAATGTAGTAACAGAGTGTAGGACACCGTGCGGGAAGAGGACCTCTAGTGGTTACCCAGGAACATGAACCAGACACCGTGACAAATCTAAGGTGTGACTGAAATAACTACTAAAGATGTACTTAATTTCTACTTATGAGGGTCGAAAAGCACTCTAAAGTTCAGCTAATGGCATTCAATATAAATTTAAACTACATTTTTATTTAGTTGCATTTATTTGCATTGCCGTCTCTGAAAATAATACATTCAGTTCACACTTAAGTAAATTCGGCTACACTTAATTTCAATGGTCCATTTTAGACATACTAACTTTACAACTACAGGTCAACTAGCCGTCAGTATAGAGTATCAGTAGACCCAGGTGCACGCTGTGCGATTTTGGCCGCGATTTGGCCGTCTCAGACAAATTTAGCAAATCCTAAAAGAATCCTCTGTTCTAAAGGCTAAAATCTGAAGTCTTTGATCGTTAGTTTGACATGTTCACCGACAGCCGATTAATGACCGATGCGATCAAATTTGATCTCCGATGAAATTCTGGCCGTGTCAGAAGATTAGACTCACAGTCCTGCAGTGTGGCTTCTCCCAAGATGGCCGTCAAATTGTCTTTATTTTTCAAGATAAGCCGTGACCAAAATTAATATTTGAGATTTCTTTGTAGCAACCATTTCAATCCCTTGTGTAATGCAGCTCACATCACCGAACGCGTCATTTATTGATGATGTGAAACTCCAGACAAGTTTCCTCGCGTGCGTCCGTTTTTACAGTCTGACATTAATGACAGCTGAGATCTTACAGTGTGACCTGGCTTACAGCGAGGATCATGTTCGTACAGTCTGAAAAGCAACAATCGTAAAGGACGATAATAAATCGCACAGTAGTAGACTGCTTTAATAGACTGAAATAGGGGTGGGAAAAAAAATCGATATTGCAATATATTTTTGTGCTCTCTGTCGCAATAAATAATCGATACACTAACGCCCAATATCGATATTTTATTACAACACAAAATGATTAATTTACCCGTTGTCTGTGTCACTGTCACTACCCAATATCTACCATTCTGTTTGCGGGGGGCGCTGTTCGAGTAAATAGGGGTAAAGTGGCGCAAACAGCGGCCGGTGAAGAACAAAAGTAAAGGCGGGCGTACACGGTGCGAGTTCGGACACTCGGGAGGTCGTGAGATATTGCACACATTACGAGTCAGTTAAACTGATAATCGCGTCAAAGCAGCTGGTACACGGCACGACTGTCCTGCACAAATTTTATCCCGAGCCGGCGGCAATCACGTGAGCATTCGCGCTAAACACAGAGACCGGAGCTTTCAATGTTGCAGGCAATAGCTTCATATAGAAAAATGACAGAATGTGTGTGCAAATGATTTGTTGAAAAGCAGAGAACAGTAGCCATTCCGTTCAACATAAAAAAACAAGAGAGAGAGACAGTGTGTGTGTGTGTGTGTGTGTGTGTGTGTGTGTGTGTGTGTGTGTGTGTGTGTGTGTGTGTGTGTGTGTGTGTGTGTGTGTGTGTCAGTGTATGCGCACGCTGTATGGTTGCTACCACTGAGGTATAGCCCCGTATGGATATCGTCAAGGCAGTGAGTTATTATGCAAATGCATATTTCTTTGTACAATGTTGGAAATGTTGGCATTAATAAATGCATACAATTTCCTTATTTCCTTATTCCTTCTTTTTCTTTTCAGTCACATATATCGTGATATATCGTTGATGAAATTTCTTCCAATATATTGAATATCGTAGATATCGCGAATCGTGATATTATCATATCGTCGACCACATATCGCCACAGAATTGAATCATGAGGTACCTGTATCGTCCCAGCCCTGGAAATTAACACTAAGTTAAGTGAACTTTATTGTTTAAGTACATTAAATAATCGTCAAGTTTGGTGAACTAAACAATTTAAGTCAAGTCTACATAAGCACCAAGTTAAGTAAACTTAAATATGCACGTTTTGGGAGACCCCATTACTCAATTAAATTGAGGGAACGAGTTTACTCAAATCAATTGAGTTCAATCAACTTATTAGGGTTTTCAGTGTAGGTTAGTGTTAGTTACTTATAGTCAGTATAATATCTGTTGAGGAGCATCACAATAAAGTGTTAGCACATATTAAGCAGACAGTCTACTAATACTCTAATGAGAGATAGTTGAGCAAATTGGACCATCAAAGTAATGTTACCGTATATTATTTTTAAAGTGCATTATTTCCGAAATAAGTACTCTTTTTAAAGGTATGCTGAAATATACTTCTTTTTCCCAAAGAAATGCAATGCCAGAATGCACTATGACAACATTTTGTAATCCAAAATGGTGGAAGTGGTCAAGAGAAATGTAGATAACAGTGTATTTAAGATGATACAGGCTGAATGTGTAGTAATATATGATTCAAGCTAGAGAGAGATTCGTAGGCCTCAGGCGGTGAACATGACATCTTTATAACTGAAGTAATTTAATTGTGACACCATAAATCACACTGTTGCTCTCTTTGTTTTAGTCCTCTGTGATACTGCAATCCAATTAAACTAATTGCAAGTTCTGTGTTTTTATTTTATTCTGTAATTGGACATTAGAACCTGGGAGCATATATCTTGGAGAGTAATTATTCATTTGAAACACCTCTTAATATGCTAATGTCTTAAATTAAACTGCTGTCGCCGTGGCAGTAACTGGAACAATAAAGAATATTGATTTAGAGAGATTCTTGTCCAATCTAGGATATTATGTATCCTGGTGTGGGTATAGCGATCATTACACAGGGAGGGACCGACCTCAGACCAAAGGTGTTTTTGCACCGGGTAGTCATTGGAACTCACTTATAGGAACTAGCCAGCAGGATGGTCCTCGAAAACTAAATTTTGCTACTAGGGCCATTTTCCTGGTTGCATTCGAACTGGCAGTAGGAGGTCTAAAGCCTGTGACACACCAAATCAACGCCAAAGAACTACCACTGATGAAAGCCGACTGTGTTGTTGCCTCGCGTCGGGGGGAAAAGCTGCACTTGAACACACAGAGAGAACTACAGCCGACTGCCAGAATGCGCCTGCGTGTGAATGAGACAACTGTCTATTTCAATATGCTATTAACTGTGTTTACACAGCTTTTTACAAATGGTGGGTGCTGGTGTTTCGCTTGAGTTTGGCCATTCAATGTACACTTACGTCACTGGTAGTTCCTATAGTGCTGAGTTGGACATAGTCTTGCGTAGACTTCAGAAGGTCTGGACTCCATAGCTGTTTTAATTGGCCAATGACCAACCAGATGTCAGCTGACTGACATGTAAAGCAACCAATCACAGTTCGTTTTGATCCACGTCATGTTTAGGGGTGTGAAAATGTAATATTTTAAGGAGTCTATGCCGTCAACTTTACATACTTCACATACTTTTGAAAATCCAGCATTCAGTTGATCTTGATGAGCGCTCATTGTCACAGTTGTAAACGTTCTTCTTCCATGAGGGGGTTTGGCATCACGGCATCTATGTTTCCAGGCGGACCGTTAAAGAATGCAACACATGACTCCCGGAAACCCTGCAGAATTCAATTAATCATATGACGACTTCGAAACTCCTGAATTTTTTGTTTCCAGATAAGTGTGCCTTATGCATTATATACTCTGAAGTAGTAGCTAATTTAGTTCCCCTAAAAGGCGTTCCTATAACTAAAATCGTTCCCAGTTCCTGTGGTGTGAATAAAAAGCGTGTACTTCTGCCAGTAGTTATAGGAACTATGAATATGTTTCTCCAGTGCGTAAGCCGCTCAAGAGAAGATAGGAACTATAACCTTCTTCATGGAATCAAAATAAAAGATTTAATTGCCTCAATGCAATGGGGGCGCATAGTATTGTGGCATATAGAGTTGCTCACAGCTCTGTGTTCATTTTGCAAATGTAATTGGTTGTTCTGGATATTTGATAGCAATAGTAGTATGCTATCCTATAATAATACCAATCCTCTCTTTGCTAAATTGCCTCTCAAAGCTTCCCAAAATGTCAAATACAAGAACATTAAAACATACACACGAATCCAAACCCCATCCCTGCTCCGATCATTAAAACTCCCACCTGGAACTGGAGAGTTGCCATGGTAACATCTATCCAATTATGTGAGGTCAGCAAGCATTGTCTGTATTTCCAGAGAGAGAGAGAGAGAGAGAGAGAGAGAGAGAGAGAGAGAGAGGGATGAGGAGAGAGAGACATGTGTATAACAAATACAAATGTGCAAATACTTGCATGTGCTTTACGTTCTGTAAATGTTATGTTTTGTGGAAACCGTCAGAAAGCTACTCAAGTACTGAACTTCACATTAGCATTGCCACAGAGACGCCAGACAAAATTAGCTATTGATTAGCACAACAATGTGAGATAGAAAAGGAGAGAGAGAAAGGCTGGCGCCAACGAGGAGGAAATGTTCCAGCGCTGCGATTTACTGCTGGAGGATCTCAACAGCCTACAATCCCCACTGGAGCCAATTTACACACACACAGGACAGGACACACACACACATACACACACACAGTGTCTGCAACAGTCAATAATGGAAATTGGATGCCCCTCTACATCGCCATGGCGACACCCCCATCTCCCTCATTAAAGCACCTTGAAAGTTTTAGGCCAATCCATGATCCTGATAGATTTCCAGTGGAGCCAAGATCCTCACATTACCGAGGAATTTTAGACAGGTTACCTGTGTTTCAGAATTAAAGACACTTTTACCCCTTTGATACCCCTTTTATTTTATTAAAAGGGCTTTTTTGCCCCTTCTTACAAGATGTTATATAAGTCTCAGTGTACCCAGAGTGTGTCTGTGAAGTTTCAGCTCAAAATATCCCACAGGTCATTTATTTTTGAGTTGAATCAAAAACATGCTGTTTCCACAGCCTGACAAAGCCGGAGCCACATCAAGATGTTGGGTCTGGGAACACACCATTGGCTCAATCCGAGGGGCGGGATAAACGGCTGTCTTTCAAATTCCCTTGTCACGCAATAGGATAGCGCTACAACCAACCAGGGGTGCGTTTCCCGTACAACTATATAGCTCGCTGCTTAACTACCATAGTACGATGCATCGTTGGAGAAATCAACTAGCTAGTCACGACTGTTTCCCGAAACCTTATTTCGCAAAGTATCGTTCAACCACGTTGGTTTATGACGTCTCGCACGTGGTGGACTAATAACTTATTTTAATTAATCTGTTTAACGCTATATTTTGTCATATAAGTTACAGACATGGCATCTGAAGACCATTTCTAATTTTTCTCAGTTATTTTGCTTTATTACCAGACTCAATATTTGGCTCGTTCTTACACAGTAGAGTACGTTCGCACTTGCGCAGTCTTCAAAAACGGTGCTTTAAATCTCTTGACAAACTAAAAGATGTAAATTACATTTGTATGTATTCTAAATAAATAACACGGGTTGTACTGAATGTCAGCTTGCTTATTTTGCTAAATATAAGGATTTATTCAGTCTACATCTCATGTAAACTAGAAACTCTGCTTCTAACCACAGCTCGAGAGCTCTCGTTCCAACCACACAAGTTTGCGATGCTGTTTGCGAACGTTCGTTGGAACGATGGTTTCGGGAAACACCAAGTCGTTGAACTATGCTGATAATGATGGAACTTGCGACCATAGTTGGCTAACGATGCTTTCGGGAAACGCACCCCAGAGCAACAAAGATGGTGACGTAGTCCAAACACATCTTCCTTTTTTAAGAATGACTTAAGTGCCGTTCTTTGGTCTTTTTTCAAAGAAAAGCTTAACTCCAAGTCCTCCAGAGTCGCGCCGATTCGAAAGACCGCTGTTCGCAAGCAGTGGCAGCAAATGTTATGGTAATTGAGCCCAACGACTGTTGCCGTTCTTCTTTGTTTTCAAGTAGCAGGGAACCGTCGCAACTCTGCCGTCATTATGTTAAGTCCGCCCACCGACTCTATACACAATGTGATTGGCCTGATTTTTCCAACTCGCAAGCCAACGGACAGTTGCTAGACGACACTGGCTGCAAAATAAAAATTGCTGCCGCTAAGGTGCGTCTAGATTTCTAGGCTACTTTTTTCATGCATGTATTGGTGGTGGTTGAGGAGATTCCCCCCCCTTCTATGTAAAGCACTTTGAGGTTTCAGAAAAAGTGCTATATAAATGTAACAAATTATTATTATTATTATGTATCTTTAAAAGCAAATGAGCTGCTGCTTCTCCCCGCCCAGCTTTCCAGAAGAGGGCGGAGCCTGTACAGATTGTGCCTCGGATACTCTGATAAAAACTAAAACATTTCTGATTATTATAGATGTTTTAAACAGTTGTTCTGCTTCATATTTTTGTGGAAACCATCATACATTTTTCTCAAGATTCTTTGATTAACAGAAAGTTCAAAATAAGTATTTTGCAATATAGTAAATATATTTACTGTAAAAAAATTATCAATTTAATGCATCAATGCTGAACTTTTCATGTATGTCATGTCATACCAATATCAGATTACATAATTCTACAAAAGAAAAAGAACAAACAAACAATTTAAACTGCATACTACATGACACAAGCTGATTCACCGTTTAAATAGTCTGGTTGAGTCCTCATTGTAACCCGGTTCCTCTGAACCCTCCACCTCCCCCAGCACCACTTGTCCAGATCGGCTATAGGGTTTTATGTATGTACGTGAGAAAAAGCAGCGGCATGTCTGTCTTTGTCTTCACAGTAGCAAGTCTCCTTTTATTTGCTCTACAGCAGCATGCATAGCAGATCTATTACGCTAAAGCCAAATGCATTTACATCGTCATATCCATTAACATGCAAAAACTACAGAGAGTTGCCATGACTGAATTGTTTGTATAATATTCTAAAATGAATTAAAAATATAGTGTTTGCATGTACTAATGACTATACATCAGTAGTGGTATATTGTACCAACTTTTTTATTAGATTAGTTACGTGTTTTGCAATGCTTCATGGGATATTATAAAATATGATAAGAACACTGTCTCGTATCATTGTCTTTTCCCCCCTGATTTTCAAATCAAGGGAATCATATGGAGCTCATGGTTTTTAATCTTTAGTAAAGATTATGGAGAAATTGAATGGGGAAAATTATACAGTAACTAAGAATGCTGGAAAAGTGGGTGGTCACTTTTGCATCCATATTCTTTTTGGTGCCGCTAATGGAGCAGAAACACACTGCACCTTTAAAAACATAATGAACAAAACTCGAACAGATACAGGATACAGTGGCAGGCTCAGATGCGGGGCCGAAATCATCCACGACAGGCAGTGTGAGCACTGATGCCTTCACATACAAGCATTACTGCTAAATTATGGCTCCATCATCAGCGGCGCAGTGACAGCTTCATAAACTTTGATTTAATCAGATGGGGGAAATTTAAGCATTATATGAGATAATGTACGGCTGAGTGGTGATATATCTGCAGAACCGGCCACCCACGACTCCTATCAGAAATCATTATGTCCTCTCGCTGGACACCGCAGCCGCATTAACACCTAAACATGAACTTCATCCAAGAAACACTGAGAGAAGCGGGAGACAAAGAGAGTGTGTGTGTGTGTGTGTGTGTGTGTGTGTGTGTGTGTGTGTGTGTGTGTGTGTGTGTGTGTGTGTGTGTGTGTGTGTGTGTGTGTGTGTGTGTGTGTGTGTGTGTGTGTGTGTGTGTGTGTGTGTGTGCGTGCGTGCGTGTGTGTGTGTGTGTGTGTGTGTGTGTGCGCGCATTAATTAATTCAGGTTGAGACCAGTCTGTGCAAATTGGAGCGTGATGGAGACACTGGCCCCTGTGCTGCTGGGGTCAATGTCATCCCTTTGTTTTTGTCTTCTAATGCAATCAATGAAGTTCTTCCACTATCTATTGAAAGTCAAAGTGGACATATCTGCCGAGCGGCTGAGGGCTCTGTCAGATAGGAGAATCAAGCCCATATTTCTTACAGTCATGTTGTGCCCGCGCTCACTCTCGTCTGTGTGCGCTCGCTCCTAATATACAAAAGGATCTATTGAAATATGCATGAGGGCCATGATGGCAGCTCTAAAAATACTCTCAGATGGGGAATACATCGACAGCCCTGTCATTGAGCTCTCCTTGAGATACAGCATCACACCTGATCCAGCGAGAGTGATCTTTCTTTCTTATTCCCAGCCCTCTCTCTGTCAGAAACACTCTGTCGTACATGCATGCATAGGGTACACACACTTGTCAGTAGTCACACATGAACACACAGTGGCTCTGTTCCAAATACTTCAATAATGCTGTCCATGTAGGCAGCTGTCTTCCATAATGAACCTTTAAAATCACTGGAAACACTATTTAATAGACCACAACTCTTACACACACTTCACAAACAGTCAAAAAATTATTATTATATTATCTGCAACGTTTTTTTAAAATATACTTTTAAGATTTTAAAGCACAAATTCAATACAATTAAGTGCACTTTATTTTCACAAGGGACTGGATGGAGAATTTGACTGAGCTTGTTCAGTTCAGAGATCCAGAGATAATGTCATGTTGTAATGATAGTATTTATGAAAGAAGTACACGTAAATACCACCACAATGTCATAATTACCAGAAACTTTTCATGATAGAAGCTAATTGCAGCACAATAATTTATCATTTATAGTTGAATTTACTTTGCACTCATCATGTACTGTTGATGGAGAATTGCTTGCCATTAAATTAAATTAATTTAGTCTATGAGGTGACAGATTAACATGACAAACTATGTTATATGCTATACGATGTAAAGATCCTGCTATATTGTCTATCCTGTCTATATTGGGAAGTTAATAAGAAAGAAGAATTATTAAATTGCCTTGCTTTTATTCCGACCTCTATCATATTGCAACTATGATTTTTCTAAATTGTAACTTCCAAATAGGAATTTCCCAGGTTTTTGCACAACACTCTGGCTATTATAAGGCATCTGAACAGGCTTCAGGAGCAGCTCGCCACAGTCTGAGCCACTCGCTCTCGTGCAGACGCGCTCCAGTCCCCCGTCAGATGGACTCTGTTAAAGGCGAGAGGCGCTGCGAGCTCCCCTACAGCGCAGGCTGGGTTTCGGCTCCGGTAACACCTCTGTAATTGGGCTGATTTTTCCGGAACCAGTGTGAAATATGCCTGTGTGAGTTTAATAAGTTCCAGAGTGTGTGTCTGTATATGCAGCTATTCCCCTGGTGCAACTGAGAGTTCACCAACATTTATCACCTCCGTATCCAGCAACACTCAGCTTAAAGCAGACTAATGCCTTCCTGCTCCTGTGGCCCCTCAG
Organism: Phoxinus phoxinus; assembly: GCF_949152265.1. Lineage (NCBI taxonomy): Eukaryota > Metazoa > Chordata > Actinopteri > Cypriniformes > Leuciscidae > Phoxinus > Phoxinus phoxinus. Next base: position 6,129,687 of record NC_136882.1, on the reverse strand, counting down.
TTGCCCGCACATCCAGGCCAACAAATAGGTCTCTAATAGTTATCTATGGAGCCCCAAATATGCCTCTAATAGTTATCTATGGACCCCCTCGCACCCAATGAAAAGTCACATTCATTTGGTTCCTCTTTCCAGTTCAGGGCAAGTAGATCAATTGAGGCAGACTACAAATTCAGCAGGTTTACACAAACTATCAGCTGTAAAGTTGAGCTTGAGTGATTATCTGGCTTTGCCTGACGTCACTCTGAACTCATTACAGCAACCGTACTGGAAACTACAACCTTGGCACATGACTATGCGTGCTAATGGCCCTCAGATTGATTTTTAATTAGTAACACTTTTAGATCAGGGCCAATCACATTGGCCTGTTTTGCATAACTAATCTGCAGGAGACAGGTTATTCGTGGGAAGCAAAGGGAAAGTTTAAGACTGAACTCATCCTCAAGAGACAATATGACCATTTCCACCTTCAGGCCAAATCTGGACCTTATCCAGTGAGGAAAGAAGAGAATTAATGATCCTCTAGCGCAAGAATTATGTGCTCATTTAAAGGACAAAAGATCTGAGAGATGTTTCTATTATTGTGATGTGGTTTGTACATTGCAAGATATTGGAAATGTCAGATTGACTGGTAGTATCCTTCTTGATAAAAGAATCATGTAAAGACACTCAAGACACTTTGCATGTAAAGACAAGTATTATTTTTTAAATGTACTTTTAGATAACTTTTTAAAAGTGCACTTTCTAAGAATGTCAAATTTAAAGTTAAATCTGTAGTGACGAGGAGGAGGCAGTCGGATCCATTCGCAGAACTTTATTACAGCAGGTAATGAAACAAGGTAATACTGACATGTAATTTCAAGGAACACGTAGAAAACATGCAGCGTGGCAAAACAACACTTCACAAAGAAACAAAGAACAAGGCAGTCCATATTAAGGGTGGATAATAATAAACAAGTGGATGTGATGATGCTGAGTAGGGAAACCAGCCTGGGCTGGGAACTAATGATAACAGAGGGGTATGATGGGAATTGCAGTTCTAGAACTCAGGTGACAAGGAGCGAGTGAGACCGGAGCCAGGTGAAGGCGCTCAGTGACAGACGCGCGCTCAGTGACAAAATCATTATGTGTCATGTTTAGTTTAATTGTCTTGTTATGGTCAACGTTACTTTGTCACTGTTCTAGTTCATCATTAGTCGTCATGGTTTCTGATTAGTCCTCACCTGTTCCCTGTTTAGTTAATGATCTTTCTTTGTGTATTTAAGTCCTCAGTTTTCCTCAGTTCGTGGTCTCGCTTTAACATTATGTATAGTGTTTATTGTTCTCTTTGTTTATTAAAAGTGATTATAATGTTCATTCTGTGTCACATATCTTGTCTGTTGGATTTCCTACGGCTGCGAAGGAACATGAGACCCTCAAAATGAGTTACACAAGCAAGAAGGTAAAAATGGAAATACCAGCAGTTCGTCTTCTGCTGAAGCAGGGGGATCACTCCCTCAAGAATAACACTAAGGATCTGACATGCCTAACCCACAATCCTGACCGCTCGCTTTGTGCATTTTCTATATGTTACTTGGTCGAAGGCATGTCTGCCCGTGGATGCTCCTCGAGGGAGCTTTGCAGATTATTTGGAGTGTGTGCTGGTCCAAAATGAATCATCGTTTATCATCTGCGAATGTGGACGATGCCAGCAGAGCCCGAGCCCGCCATGAAAACAAAGTTAGAGAGATAGCCAGAGGTTACTTTCATCCTGGAGCCCGAGTCCATTGCGGAGTCTATGTGCACATCTCTGTGAGCCGACATAGGGTCCATTGTTGAGGGCCTATTGGTGGAGTTCGTCGGAATGGATTGTAGCCCCGCCGACAATCCTGTTGCTGCTAAACAAAGCTGGAGCTCAATGGAATTACTATTGGATGAGCTGGACAAGGGAATATCTGCTGGTCTACAGTCTCCGCTGGTTCTGTACGGTTCCAAGTCATCTTCGTCATCTTTGCTTAAGCCCAGTTATAAGTCTTCTTAGTCATCGATTGTTTAGCCCAGTTCCAAGTCATCTTTGTTGTCGCTGGTTCAGCCCAGTCCCAAGTCGTCTCAGTCATCGATTGTTCAGTCCAGTCCCAAGTCGTCTCAGTCATCAATTGTTCAGTCTAGTCCCAAGTTGTCTCAGTCATCGATTGTTCAGTCCAGTCCCAAGTTGTCTCAGTCATCGATTGTTCAGTCCAGTCCCAAGTCGCCTTTGTCAATGCTGCTTAAGCCTAGTCCCAAGTCGTCTCAGTCATCGATTGTTCAGTCCAGTCCCAAGTCGTCTCAGTCATCGATTGTTCAGTCCAGTCCCAAGTTGTCTCAGTCATCGATTGTTCAGTCCAGTCCCAAGTCGTCTTTGTTCTCAGTCATCGATTGTTCAGTCCAGTCCCAAGTCGTCTCAGTCATCGATTGTTCAGTCCAGTCCCAAGTCGCCCTTGTCAACGCTGCTTAAGCCTAGTTCCAAGTCGTCTCAGTCATCGATTGTTCAGTCCAGTCCCAAGTCGCCTTTGTCAACGCTGCTTAAGCCTAGTCCCAAGTCGTCTCAGTCATCGATTGTTCAGTCCAGTCCCAAGTCGCCTTTGTCAACGCTGCTTAAGCCTAGTCCCAAGTCTTCTCAGTCATCGATTGTTCAGTCCAGTCCCAAGTCGTCTCAGTCATCGATTGTTCAGCCCAGCACCAAGTCTTCATTGTCCAGCATCAAGTCTCCTTCATTGCAATTGGCTCTGCCCAGCTCCAAGTCTCCTTGGGGTCCCGCCCAGCCTCCCTCTCCCTCCTCCTCCGCTGTCAAAGTCATCCAGCTCCTCAGCCTTGTCTCTGCTGTCTCCCTTCAGCCCCTCGGCTCCTCCAGTGGTTCTGTCGAGCTGCACGGATCCACCTTGGGTTTTCCAGCCATCAGCTCAGCCTTGACCTGCCTCCACCTCAAGCCTTCAAGCCCCGGACTCCACCTCGGCCCTCCGACACTTTGGCTCCACCTTGGCTTAATGCTCCCTCGGCTCCACCATGGTGTATCATACCTCAGGCTCAACAAGTCTCCCTTGTCCTTCTGGCTCCACTGGACTTCCAAGTCATTAGCAGCACCTTGACTCCCTCCCCTCTGGCTTTGCTAAGCTCCTCCTTCTCTCCTGTTCCACCATCATCGTCAGCTCCCTCGACTCTATCCAGGTCTGCCAAGCCAACATCTACACCTCGGTCACACCCTCCCTGCAGCTCCACCGTGGCCCTCCAGACCAGCGATGTCGCCCTGGGTCTTAACCTCTACCAGCTCTGCCTCAGTCAGTCTTCTCCCTGGCTCCAGTGTGGGCCTTTATCATGGTTCTGCTCTGGGTCATCCTCTGGCTCTTCTCATCTCCTCCTCGGCTCCTCCCACCATCATCTCCTCCCTGGTCGTCTTCTCGTTGTTTCATTGTCTTGTCTTTGTTTAATTTCTAGTCATGGTTTCTTTGTCACTGTTTTGTCTGTGTTTTGTTAATGATCATTCCTTGTGAATTTAAGCCCTCAGTTTTCTTGACCACTAAAAAAAGCGGTATTCACTACCTCAGCTTTAAGAGTCAGTTTCTCTGAAGACTACACAATGCACTAGTGTTATTTGAGAAGTGTAGTTTGTTTCTCTGGAGGCTGAGAGTCTCTTTGAGAAGATCAGGTTATCAATAAAGGAAGGAGACTCAGTAACACTAATTTATTACAGTAAATAAGAAACAAATCCAATTACCCTTACATGACACTTAGAGACGCTTCACACCACGATGCTGGAGCAAACGGCTACTACTATGTGGTGCTCAGTACTAGTGTCCTACAATAAACTGCCCAGTTTTGCCAGATTTAGCCACATTGTGCTTGATTAGCTACTAAAGTCCATCTTTAGGATTCAATAAAGGAACAAATACAAAAAGTGTATACATTTTATTTATATGATTTAATTGTATTTAATGAATTGCATTTCATTAGATATTTGTATATTAGGTATATATTTGAAAAATATTGCCAAATTCAATAGTTCTAACTGTTTTCAGAATAGCATATGAAATAACAAACTACCTTTAGCATTGTAGTAGCATTGTAGAGTGACCAAACACTGCATCATCTTCATTTTAAATGTCTCACTGTTTGCTAACCCAATGTTTCTTCTTCTCAAATTATATTATTAAATATATATATATATATTGTCAACACTAATTTGCAAGTAGTTTTGCAAGCTACAGTTTCAAAGTAGCTTCTCCAAGCATTTCCTACTAGTATACCTGTGTTACTTAACAATGCAATCATATTGTTATTCGTAGGATTTAAACATTTGGATTTAATATTTATGGGTTTAACGTGTGTTTAGCCTTAATACATTTATTAGTAATCTAAATCTAGATCTAAATATTTACCTCACATTCAAATTAGTGATGCCCCAGGGCAGCATCAACAAATGGCAAATGTAGTTTCAAACCAAATGAGATGAGCCTGTGCAAATGGCAGACATTAGCCAAATTGGTATACTTCCACCTGCAATCTGAGCTTTATTACCAGCACAAGGTAGTTATTTGTAACTAGATCAATTACTAATCTTCAGCACACATTGTTACATAACTAGATGTGCAGGCTACTCGCTGCTCACTTTTTTTGTAGCATTTCAAGTTTGTTGATTCTATCATAATTTTTTACTTTACTTGTCTGTAGATTTTTATACATTTGAAATTTAACTAGCTTTACCATTTTTTTTTCCATTTCAGGAAATGATTCCATTTTTTGGTGCACCATGTAGCAGTTTTGTTCTGTTATGTGGAGTTTTATTTTGATATTCTGTTCTGTTTCCTTTAGTCCCTGTTTTTTTTTATTTTTTTTTATTGATTATGTTATTTTCTATGTTTTCCTATGATTTGCACCTGTGTTTAGTTTACTTTGTTTGCCCTGTGTATATTTATAGGTCTCTTAGATTTGAGTTGTGATTGTCAGTTGACACATGCATGGTTTTCTGTTCTGTTCTGTTCTTTGCTCCAGTGTTTTCCTAAGTGTTTTTGTGGATAAATGAGTATATTATTGCCGAGTCACACTCACACACCCCATCAGAATCGTGTGTTTGTGATTCAATAACAGAAACAGTGTCTCAGAACAACTGTAAAGAGGAAGAGGTCAGTTCAGAGCAGGACAGTACAAGGTCCCTCATGAGTGACTCTTGACAGAGTATGGGAACACAGCTCAGATTCATCCTAATGGTCGATAAGGTGCTGAGACCCTGTTTCAATGATGTAATGATAGGGAGTAATAAATGTGCTCCCTGATTCCTCTTCAGTGTCTCCACACAAAGGCCAGAGCGGTTTTAATTGAAAGCGAGTGGGAGGACGTAGGGACAGACAGAGCAGATAGAGATAGATTTTGAAGTGTCACAGTGAATGTACCGGGAGAGACTAGAGCTATTCTATCCATCACATCTGAATACATTCAATTAACTCCCACTGAATGTACAGTAGCAGGTTTCTCCTCTTTGCACAGGTCTTCACCGTCTCCCTCGCTCTCGTTCTCTCGCTACACTGCTCTCTTAATTCAATAAAAATGCAAATATGGACGGTCAGGAGTAGAGGAGAAACGATCAATGGCAAAGAAACATTTTATAGCCCCACTATCAGACTAATGACCGCCGGGCAATTTTCTTCAGAAAACAGTGAAAGACATTAGCATATAATCTCCTGAGATTATGAAAGTGTGAATCTAATGAATTTACCCTAAACGAAACATGTGGATTAATAATGTGTATAGAGTTTTATATTTGGAGGTGAAAATGAAGTTGAATCTTGAAATGAAGAGAAATTAAATTATACAGATTAATATTTTTCTAAAACCTTGTGTGGGATACTAAATTCCAAGTGAACAACTCCTTTCAAAAATGACATTATATATATATAGCCTAATATATATATATATATATATATATATATATATATATATATATATATATATATATATATATATATATATATATATATATATATATATATATATATATATATCATAGCAATGTATTCATGTTTCTTGTATTCCTTGTTCCTAAAAATAACAAAGATATATTTTACCATAGACTATATTCAGTAGCCTACATCAAATTATACCTCTGCCTATTAATACTTTTATTCAGCAAGGATGCATTACATTGATCAGTGACAGTAAACATTTATAATGTTACAAAATATTTCTGTTTCAAATAAGTGCTTTAGATTAGGGTCCAATTCTCACTAACTAACTATTATCTTCTGCCTCAATTAACTCCTGATTACTGTTTATTAATAGTTAGTTAGGTAAATGTTAAGGTTATGTATTGGATAGGATTAAATCATGCAGAATAAGACATTAATACGAATAAATAGCCAATAGCCTACTAAGCTGATAAGCAACTAGTTAATAGAGAGGATATGACTATATGTTACCGTATTTTCTATTCATCAAAGAAAATGTATCAGTTTCCACAAAAATGTGAACATTACAATCGTATCACATTTAAATACTTTATATATTGTATACTATTGTTTAAAAAACACTAACAAAATATATTTTGCTCTTTGTGTGCTAGCAGAGACTGAGACATTGGATGCTGTAACATCTCTATGCTGTGAAATCCTTAATGTTGGAACACCTGGGCGGAGGTCATGTGACTGTGTTGCCAGGGCAATGAGAACAATGAGAGTTCACCTATAGCCCATTTGTTATAATGCGTTGATTCTCACCCATAGTTCGGCCAGCGTCCCCTGAGTGTCGTTATCGGGCGGTGAGCCATTGACCTCTGATGAATACTGGAAAACCTTAGTCTTAAGCAGAGTAATCAAGGTATAGGCATTGATTGACTCTGTTCCCCTATAGTGGGCATCTGGCCAAGCGCCTGCTGATTATTCCACTCATCAAATCTTTATTAGTACACAAAGCACAGTCACATCGCCAATCTTTAATTATGCAGCACAGAGTGTTTATCCATTTTGTAACTATCACCATGTGGTGTTTATGGAAATAATGGCTTATTGTTAAAACAGAGCTTCTTGTCTTCCCAGCCACACATTCACCATCCAGCTAGGATCATCAACAGTGATCAAAATAGTGATCCAATCAGCCAAAAATATGTGGTTTATATGGTTTACTGTCTTTGATGACCAGCTGACCACATTGCAATAGTCATGCAGGTTTCCATTACACAACAACAGGGAGATTAGGCCCTTCTTTACTGAGCATGCAGCACCACTTCTTGTCCTTGTCCTTTCTAAACTGGACAAGGAATGACAAGGTGCTTTTCTGGCTGGACTTCCAATCAAACCTCTAGAAATGATCCAGAATCCAGGTCTCAATCGTCTATATTCGTCTTTCAAAAAGGGAAACTGAAAGTAGGACTGCAGATACAAACAATCAAACCAAACCAGCGCTTGCTTACCATTTTGAATGTCACTCAAGGCAGCTCATATTGTTATGAAAAAACATCTGTGCAATGATCAGGTAAGATTACGCAAAATTAGAACAGACTTCTGTCTGTGCCATCTTGACTTCTTTGCTCGCTTTCATCACTTTTGCTTTTATTCTCGTGCACTGATTCGTTCACTAAACTGAACAGCCAATCAGAGCGATCGCTATAGATAGAAAAACACATGCAGATCTCGATAGATAGATAGATAGATAGATAGATAGATAGATAGATAGATAGATAGATAGATAGATAGATAGATAGATAGATAGATAGATAGATAGATAGATAGATAGATAGATAGATAGATAGATAGATAGATAGATAGATAGAGGATGTATGTTGCTGAAGAAGTTCACTAATATAACTGGGTGCCAACCCATTTAAACCCTTAAAAACAAATAATAACATGTTATACTGAATTATAAATTTGACTGGAAGCCAATGTCCCTCCAATGTCATATTACATTGCAAGAAAAGGTGATATACTTGCATATTTATGTAATTTCCTATAGTCCCAGTCAAAAGCAGAAGCATTTTGAACCAACTGCAGGCATGAAATTGAGGCATGAGAAACCCTAATTCAATGAGTAAAAATAGTCTAATCTGGACGCAATAAAAGCATGCATATCAACTTCAAAATCCTTAAAAGACAAAAAAGGTTTAAATTGATATGATTATCAAACTTCAACTCAGCATCGAAAATAACACCAAGACTCATTGCTTGATTATATAAGAGGCCTTAATCTTTGGATTAAAAGAGGCCTAATTGATTAATTATATGTTTGGTTGAACTCAGAGGGCCAAACACTATCACTTCAGTCTTTGATTCATTCAGGTGGAGAAAATCGGCTGCCATCCAATTCAATCCAATCTAATCCAATAAAACAACCAAAAAAGGACTGTAGAGCGAAATTATCTCCCACCTTTATAAGGATATAAAGCTGAGTTTCATCAGCGTAAAGATGATAATATACATTACGTTTCTGACAAATATCAGCAAAAGGAAGCATGTTGATGGAAAATAAGACAGGACCCAATATCGATTCTTGAGGAACCCCGCATTTTATTAAATTAAATCCCTCCCTGTTGTAGCTTTTACTATTCTGAACAAAGTTTGAAACTTTGTATTGTAATTCTTGAGTTATTTCCTTCTTAATATGAATTAGCTGCTGTATTGCTCATTTATAATTCACTTTGGATAGAAGTGTCTGCTAAATGAATAAGTGTAATGAAATGCAATGTTTCTATCTCAGTTTCACTACAGGGTCTGAATCGGGGATGTGAGAACCAGACTGTGTTGACTGTGTTGGTCTTAGAGGGTTTTCACACCAGTTATGTTTGCTGCATGGGGTCCGAATCAGGGTCCGATTATTCCCGGAGCCCTCCGCTGTGTTGGTCTGGATTTACTTCATTGTCTCGAACCCCGGTACATTTGTGTTCATCTTACACCACCAATCCTGTTCCTGGAGATCTACCTTCCTGCAAAGTTCAGCTACAAACCTAATCAAACACAACTGAACCAATGAAAGTCCCTCTGTGGTGAAAATACAGCTTTTAATGTTGTTTATATGTCTATGTGGTGTTTTTAATATGCTTTGAGACAAACCATGTGCAAATTCATAAGTCAACACCATTGTAGTAGTAGTACATTATTGTTCAGCCTTAGCTAAAAATTGGTCTCGCCAAACAATCACAAAACAATTAACAATACACAAGATCCACACTATCAATGCGTAAAATCATCTCCTATACCCATTTCCTTTTCACATTTCCTACTTATTCAAAATACTTTATTGCATTTGATACTTAAGTTTGTTTATATATTGCTTTAATCGCTTTTGGTGTTCTATAATGACGAGATGATGGTAATAATTTAAAAACTTTGCTGAGTATTTTCTCCTTAAAAACTGCCGTGAATCAAAGACAGTCTCAAAAACACGGTTTGAAATCGCTGGTGTTTCTGACGTCACAAACTACCTTGTAACCAATCAGGTCAACGTGTGGTCGTCAACGAGTGGATCTCTGAGCTGAGTGAGTGAGTGGAGGCAGGGCTCATTTGCATATCCATAGAACCGCGTAGTTATAGACAGGTGTTTTGGGTCAGGGCTGAAGCTGAACTCTGCAGGGAGGAAGATCTCCAGGAACAGGATCGGGCACACCTGGTCTACTGTATACATGTCACATGAAGATCTCCAGGAACAGGATCGGGCACACCTGGTCTACTGTATACATGTCACATGAAGATCTCCAGAAACAGGATCGGGCACACCTGGTCTACTGTATACATGTCACATGAAGATCTCCAGAAACAGGATCGGGCACACCTGGTCTACTGTATACATGTCACATGAAGATCTCCAGAAACAGGATCGGGCACACCTGGTCTACTGTATACACATCACATGAAGATCTCCAGGAACAGGATCGGGCACACCTGGTCTACTGTATACACATCACATGAAGATCTCCAGAAACATGATCGGGCACACCTGGTCTACTGTATACACATCACATGAAGATCTCCAGAAACATGATCGGGCACACCTGGTCTACTGTATACACGTCACATGAAGATCTCCAGAAACAGGATCGGGCACACCTGGTCTACTGTATACACATCACATGAAGATCTCCAGAAACAGGATCGGGCACACCTGGTCTACTGTATACACATCACATGAAGATCTCCAGGAACAGGATCGGGCACACCTGGTCTACTGTATACACATCACATGAAGATCTCCAGGAACAGGATCGGGCACACCTGGTCTACTGTATACACATCACATGAAGATCTCCAGAAACATGATCGGGCACACCTGGTCTACTGTATACACGACACATGAAGATCTCCAGGAACAGGATCGGGCACACCTGGTCTACTGTATACACGTCACATGAAGATCTCCAGAAACAGGATCGGGCACACCTGGTCTACTGTATACACGTCACATGAAGATCTCCAGAAACAGGATCGGGCACACCTGGTCTACTGTATACACATCACATGAAGATCTCCAGAAACAGGATCGGGCACACCTGGTCTACTGTATACACGTCACATGAAGATCTCCAGAAACAGGATCGGGCACACCTGGTCTACTGTATACACGTCACATGAAGATCTCCAGGAACAGGATCGGGCACACCTGGTCTACTGTATACACATCACATGAAGATCTCCAGAAACAGGATCGGGCACACCTGGTATACTGTATACACGTCACATGAAGATCTCCAGGAACAGGATCGGGCACACCTGGTATACTGTATACACGTCACATGAAGATCTCCAGGAACAGGATCGGGCACACCTGGTCTACTGTATACACATCACATGAAGATCTCCAGAAACAGGATCGGGCACACCTGGTCTACTGTATACACGTCACATGAAGATCTCCAGGAACAGGATCGGGCACACCTGGTCTACTGTATACACATCACATGAAGATCTCCAGGAACATGATCGGGCACACCTGGTCTACTGTATACACATCACATGAAGATCTCCAGAAACAGGATCGGGCACACCTGGTCTACTGTATACACGACACATGAAGATCTCCAGGAACAGGATCGGGCACACCTGGTCTACTGTATACACGTCACATGAAGATCTCCAGAAACAGGATCGGGCACACCTGGTCTACTGTATACACGTCACATGAAGATCTCCAGAAACAGGATCGGGCACACCTGGTCTACTGTATACACATCACATGAAGATCTCCAGAAACAGGATCGGGCACACCTGGTCTACTGTATACACGTCACATGAAGATCTCCAGAAACAGGATCGGGCACACCTGGTCTACTGTATACACGTCACATGAAGATCTCCAGGAACAGGATCGGGCACACCTGGTCTACTGTATACACATCACATGAAGATCTCCAGAAACAGGATCGGGCACACCTGGTATACTGTATACACGTCACATGAAGATCTCCAGGAACAGGATCGGGCACACCTGGTCTACTGTATACATGTCACATGTAGATCTCCAGGAACAGGATCGGGCACACCTGGTCTACTGTATACACATCACATGAAGATCTCCAGAAACAGGATCGGGCACACCTGGTCTACTGTATACACGTCACATGAAGATCTCCAGGAACAGGATCGGGCACACCTGGTCTACTGTATACACATCACATGAAGATCTCCAGGAACATGATCGGGCACACCTGGTCTACTGTATACACATGTCACATGAAGATCTCCAGGAACAGGATCGGGCACACCTGGTCTACTGTATACACGTCACATGAAGATCTCCAGGAACAGGATCGGGCACACCTGGTCTACTGTATACACGTCACATGAAGATCTCCAGAAAGAGGATCAGGCACACCTGGTCTACTGTATACACATCACATGAAGATCTCCAGGAACAGGATCGGGCACACCTGGTCTACTGTATACACATCACATGAAGATCTCCAGGAACAGGATCGGGCATACCTGGTCTACTGTATACACATCACATGAAGATCTCCAGGAACAGGATCGGGCACACCTGGTCTACTGTATACACATCACATGAAGATCTCCAGGAACAGGATCGGGCACACCTGGTCTACTGTATACACGTCACATGAAGATCTCCAGGAACAGGATCGGGCACACCTGGTATACTGTATACACGACACATGAAGATCTTCAGGAACAGGATCGGGCACACCTGGTCTACTGTATACACGACACATGAAGATCTCCAGGAACAGGATCGGGCACACCTGGTCTACTGTATACACGTCACATGAAGATCTCCAGGAACAGGATCGGGCACACCTGGACTACTGTATACACGTCACATGAAGATCTCCAGGAACAGGATCGGGCACACCTGGTCTACTGTATACATGTCACATGTAGATCTCCAGGAACAGGATCGGGCACACCTGGTCTACTGTATACACGTCACATGAAGATCTCCAGGAACAGGATCGGGCACACCTGGTCTACTGTATACACGTCACATGAAGATCTCCAGGAACAGGATCGGGCACACCTGGTCTACTGTATACACATCACATGAAGATCTCCAGGAACAGGATCGGGCACACCTGGTCTACTGTATACATGTCACATGTAGATCTCCAGGAACAGGATCGGGCACACCTGGTCTACTGTATACACATCACATGAAGATCTCCAGAAACAGGATCGGGCACACCTGGTCTACTGTATACATGTCACATGAAGATCTCCAGGAACAGGATCGGGCACACCTGGTCTACTGTATACACGTCACATGTAGATCTCCAGGAACAGGATCGGGCACACCTGGTCTACTGTATACACGTCACATGAAGATCTCCAGGAACAGGATCGGGCACACCTGGTCTACTGTATACACGTCACATGTAGATCTCCAGGAACAGGATCGGGCACACCTGGTCTACTGTATACACGTCACATGAAGATCTCCAGGAACAGGATCGGGCACACCTGGTCTACTGTATACATGTCACATGTAGATCTCCAGGAACAGGATCGGGCACACCTGGTCTACTGTATACACGTCACATGAAGATCTCCAGGAACAGGATCGGGCACACCTGGTCTACTGTATACACGTCACATGAAGATCTCCAGGAACAGGATCGGGCACACCTGGTCTACTGTATACACGTCACATGTAGATCTCCAGGAACAGGATCGGGCACACCTGGTCTACTGTATACACGTCACATGAAGATCTCCAGGAACAGGATCGGGCACACCTGGTATACTGTTTACACGTCACATGAAGATCTCCAGGAACAGGATCGGGCACACCTGGTATACTGTATACACGTCACATGTAGATCTCCAGGAACAGGATCGGGCACACCTGGTCTACTGTATACACGTCACATGAAGATCTCCAGGAACAGGATCGGGCACACCTGGTCTACTGTATACACGTCACATGAAGATCTCCAGGAACAGGATCGGGCACACCTGGTCTACTGTATACACGTCACATGAATGCATGCAATCAGGCACTTTTGAATCAGCCATTGTTTTTGCACTAACTCTGTATGATGTGTCTGCATGCTCACTCTTGCTCATTATCCAAGGTAATGCATCACCACTGTCATCCCCTACATGTGTTTTGTTGAACTAATGACGTCATTATTGGTTAAAACGTACGTACGCATGTTACTTTACTTCCTGAACAAGTCTGAGTTTCTTTCACATTCATACAAATTGTGCCACAGTTCCAGTTCAACCATACTCAGATCAGACAGGTAGTCTCGATGCCGTGCTGCACTCCACAGTCCACATGACAGCTTTCACATTCATTTTTCATGCAAACCATGCTCTGATTCAAACTAAACTGGCAGCGAGAAAGCACCTTTAATGCCAGAAGCACAGTTTGCTGTGTTTTTGTCTGCTCTCTACTAAGCTGCTCTATGCTCGTCCTAAATGTGTCACCAATAGAAGTCCACAAAGAACATACCTCACACCAAGGAGGTCTATAATACCTGGAGAGAGCTAACCATTGGGATCCCCATGTATCTCAATGGCTGCTCTCTTCATTCACCTGATCCAGGTATGTCATGAGACTAATCACTCTGAAGTCAAAGGAAAAAGATATCCTGACAAGCTTACAATGCTGATTGGCTAGAACAGTGGTTTTCGATCCTGGTCCTGGAGACCCACAGCTTTACATATTCCCCCACACTCTTATCTGACACACTCCTAATGAGCAGATAATCTGAATCTGGTGTGTTAAATATGGGAGACATACAACATATGCAGAGCGGTGGGTCCCCATGAGCCCCTCAAAAACCTAACATAAGGTAAAACAATTATAAATATATTTGCGATTTGTGTGTTGTCAGAATACATTGTCAAAAGATTTTTGTACCCACATCAGTGTAGATGTGTTATCTACCGTGCTGACCAGCCAAACCTTCACTTCTTTGCCCCAAAAGACTTTTTGAACTTAGTTTTCACACCAAGCAAATGCACCAATCTTTGATCGGAAATAAACGCTCTAGTGTGAAAGTGGCCTAAAAACAAAAAGTGAGTCGATCCAAGCAGGTTCTTTTAAAGCCGATTTCTGTGCGAGTGTGTATGATTACTCTACAGCACATCTGTCTGCGTCCGTGCACGAAATCAATCTGGCTGCTTGCCTTATTTGATGGTGAAATAACCTCTTCCCCTTTACTTGATTGCATGTGGTTATTGGAAGTTGAAAATATAGCACAAGTAATTACAAACCTCATCCATAATACACTTAAACCGCATCACTGCTGGCCGAGAGCTGAGTCTATCGCGGAGCTTCCCGGATCTCTGAGCGGTGATGATGAGTGATTGTGTGTTTTAACCCTCTGAATTTCTTAGGGAGCTTGCGCTACGGCTGCACTTATTGAAAGCAGAACGGGTAGACGAGTAATTAAAGCCCTGCAAACGGCAGCGAGGATGAGCCCCAACCGCTCGACTGAGGCCACAGCATGAAAAATTGCCCCTCCACGATTTCAATTAATCAGTTGTATTTGGCGTAATGCTGTTTGACGTTGGCAGCGTAAACGTCCTCCGGGAGGGTCTGTCCTCCGACCGGCCATTCTCATCGGATTGCGTGTGCGTAAATGTGCCGATCACATGCCAATGACCACACGCGTGATATTAAGCATATGTAAGTGCCAAATCCGACAATCTCTTTTGCTTGATCGAGGCTCTCTCGTTGGGCTGAGTTGATTATGAAGGCCACACAGCACAGCACCAGGACCTGATTAACCTTCTCGTGACTCTCCGGCGTACGGCGGTGGACACAAACACCCCCTCACCCCCTTCCCGTCTCCCTGTGATGAATGAAACAATGGAGGAATCCAATGGCCCAGCAATTACCAAACACCTTGGACACACTCACATTTTTCAGCTCTGTCAGGGGCTTGTCTTGTGCGGTGGGTTTTCGCATGATCTCCGGCGGCTCTTCGCTCTTCCTAACTTTGTTTTTTCTGATGTAGATTAGATCTGCCACCCCATTACAGATTCATTTTCCTAATTTTTCATGTCTGCACCGCGCCCCATCTGTGGCTGGCTGATAATTGTGAGGACCAGCCCTGGTGATTAGCATCAGCAGAATTAATTACAGCCGCCATTAAGGCTGCAGGTTGCACTCGGTGATCAAGAGAAATGAACTTCCTCCCAAGCCTCTAAATCATCTCACCTTTGGCCCCTTTGACAGAGGCACACCCCACTCTCACCTCCTAAACACAACACGAAACGCACACAAACATACACACAGGACCTCACACTTGGCGCATCCATGGCAGGCACGTCAGCTAAGCGCTACACACGCGAGTGCGTTCGCACCCGGAGCTCATTAGGGGTGTCCTCGTGTGTATTGGCTCCAGCGCGGTGCGTGTCGAGTCGAGTCGAGAGAGGGTTTGAGTTTGGGCCCCTCTACAAGTTGGGAGCAGGGCCCTGTTGTCATGAACACAGAGGTATGGGAGATGATGATGATGATGATGATGATGATGATGATGATGATGATGATGATGATGATGATGATGATGATGATGATAGCTATATTGATGAGCCAACCACAAAAAAACAGCACTTAAAATATTAATTTTAAAATACTGCTAGCTTTCATATGTGACCCTGGACCACAAAACCAGTCACATGGGTACATTTCTGGAATGTAAAATGTAAATGATGTGTTGTCTGTTAGAATAGGACAATATTGGGCCGAGATACAACAATTAGAAAATTTGGATTATGAGGATACAAAAAAAACAAAACAAAAAAACATTTAAAGTTGTGCATTTATGTTCACAATTGTGCTGCGTTCACTCACAAAAATACATGTTTTATATATTTACGGTAGGAAATTAAATATCTTCATGGAACATGATCTTTAATATACTAATGATTTTTGCCATAAAATAAAAGTTGATAATTTTGACCCATACAATGTATTGTTGTTGGCTATTGCCACAAATACCCGTGCGACTCGTGACTGGTTTTGTGATCCAGGGTCACATATTGTCACAATTTACTTCCAAGGTTTCAAGGTAAATAAACGTATACTGTATTAATGAAACAATATTTATACTAGATGTGTGAAATTAATGTGGGAAAAAACACTTTTCACACTTTATATTGGGTGTTTTTAACTACTAAGTACTTACATTAAAAATAGTAATTGTTAGGTACAGGAGGTTAGCACAGGTTTGGTGGTGTGTGTCGGTTTAAGGGTTAACAGGGAAGAGAAGGTCACCAGTGTCATTATAGATTTATACAAAAAAATGATTACAGCTGTAATTACATTGTAATTACATGACATTGCATGCATTTTAAGTACAGTGTAAAAATAGTAATTAAAGTACATAGACACTTAATGGAAAAAGTACGGTGGCCGAGATAACTCAATTCGCAACTGAAGAAAACACATGCAAATAGAAAAACACTAGAAATCAGTTTGACAACACATGTGCTACAAATACTCACAACGCACATGTGATCAGGATGTTAAAATAAACAGAAAACTCGCCTTTCGAGTCATCGAGACGAGTAGACATTGAACAATAAGCATGTTCAGCCAGGTTTGTCACTTGTTGGGGTCCCCCTGAAACATTTCTATTGTAGTATTATCTGTATTTGGTTGCATTGTGAGTACGTTTTCATAATTTGCTGATGTTTTTTTTTCTATTAGCATGTGTTTTCTTTAGTTGCAGTGCGGTGAGGTCTCTCAGCCACTGTAGAAAAGTATTGTCCCCACATTAATTTCACATGTCTAGTATAAATATGTGGCCCTGTTTCATTAGTACAGTGTTTCATTTTTTTATTTACCGCCAAAGAATGGAAGTGAATTGTGACAACATGCCCCATAGTTGTAACATGAGGGGCATGTTGTCACATAAACATATTACAGCTTAAAATGTTATCTGAACTAATCAAAAATATGAGACAAATATTAGAGACTAAAATATTTACTCAATAAAAAACAAAAACAAAACTGTTTTCATATAAAACAATGCCATTTTTGTTAGTATTTAAAAATAGATTTTTTTTTTGCAATTTAGTACATTTAAAATAAATTAACTTAATGTAATATTGAATAAAGTGTAATCAAATAGTTTGCGTGCATCAAAACCAGTGTTGGTGTACTTCTAAAGCTGAATGATTTAAAATGTTCTTCAAAGTAAAACTTTTACTTTGACATTATTAGAAAGTGCACTTTTTACACAATTGATGTCGTAGGTCACATGACAGAGAGTTATGTTTAGCTTGGTTGTGTTTTGGTTTCTTGTTAGTTTCCGTGGTTTCTCATGAGTCAATGATTACATTCACCTGTCGTCTTAGTTCTTGTATTCTCTGTGTATAAGTTTTGTTCAGGTTTGTTGTTGATGATGTTAATATTATGTGTGGAAAGAGTCAATGTTTCTCCTGAGATTCTCCTACGCATTTCTGTTGTCGGATTCAAGACGATTTGAGGCCGGTTCACACCAAGAACAATAACTATAAAGATAACTAATGATAACTATGTGGTGTGAACTCTGCTATTCTTTAATATTGAGAACGATTTTTAAAACTATATCTTTATGGTTATCTTTATAGTTATCGTCCTTGATGTGAACAGGCCTTTAGACTGAATTCTGGTTTACCACTCAACACATACACATAATACACACTAATACACACATACTGTACTTAAACATACAAGGTCACGAAGTTCATTCTTCATCAAATGTAGTCGCCTACTCTGACAATATGCAATTATGGATGTAGCTGATGGCCTAACGTTAGGCTGTTTATGATTGCTAAAGCATGTAGTGCATTAATGAAAAATTCACTTTATGCGCAAGTTTATCGGTATACGGTTATATATCAGTTATTTTACAATGACTTCAAAAGTGACTCATTCAATCAGAATTAAAAATGTCACTATCGCTTTTATTATAAGAATTAATACTTAATTAATTTTAAATTTGTTGTGTAACCTGTTGAAAAACAAATTCACAGTGACAGTCAATCAAATTATAAATTAATCTGAATGACGTAATAGTGTTGCAGAATCAGTAAGGTGTGTGTGTGTGTGTGTGTGTGTGTGTGTGTGTGTGTGTGTGTGTGTGTGTGTGTGTGTGTGTGTGTGTGTGTGTGTGTGTGTGTGTGTGTGTGTGTGTGTGTGTGTGTGTGTGTGTGTGTGTGTAAGTGATGTTAATGGCACGGCCCCTGGGCCCCGCTGAGAGCTCTATGGAGCCGGTGTGGAGTAAGATAAGCAAATTGCGGCTGGATCACACTGACTTGTCAAGGTTAAGCAGAGAGACACAGCAGCAGCTGCAACTCTGATTACTGAATTACACACACACAGACTCATTCTCTGGTCTTCTTCTCTCTCACACACACACACACACACACACACACACACACACTGACAGAGAATGGTTCGGCACAGCCATCCACGGGAGCCTAATCGTCACTGGTGGGTGTTATCATTAAAATGAATGTGATTTAGTTGTTCGGGTGCTGAGCGCCTGTGAAATCTCTGCCAGAGTATTGAGAGAGAAGTACAATAAAACACACATGTGTGATTAGTGTCAGCAAAGGACTTTATAAAGCTGCATCACACATTTCATAATACACACACAGACACACAGTAGAGAATTAAACCAGTGCCAGTATTACACTGCCTGGACAAGGTGGAGGAAATAATAAGCCGGCAATAGAGTAAAATAATGTAGAACTTGCTAAAATTGTCCTATAATATAATATAATATAATATAATATAATATACGTGTGTGTGTGTGTGTGTGTGTGTGTGTGTGTGTGTGTGTGTGTGTGTGTGTGTGTGTGTGTGTGTGTGTGTGTGTGTGTGTGTGTGTGTGTGTGTGTGTGTGTGTGTGTGTGTGTGTGTGTGTGTGTGTGTCAAACTATAGTACATTCAGTTTAAATGCATTCATTTTGTCAAAAATAAGTCAGATGGCATTCCCATTATTGCTTTTTCAAACATACAATAATTTTCATACTTCGGCTCTAAACATTTAAACATACGATGACTGCGAATGACTTTACTTTTGGCAAAAGCTTGATGAATAAATTTGCTGATTATTTAGTTGGAGGGATTTCTCCATTGTTTCCTGATAGATTTATGTATTATAATAATATAATTACATCAATCATATCATATACATCATTAATTTGGTTATAACTCTGGCAATCCTAATAGTAATAAATGAATATGAAAGTGCAAATAAAGAGTGTGCCGTTCTTTCTCTTCAGAGTATTGTTTGCCTTTATCATACAGATCAGAATTGTGCATTATGGGATATAGAAGCTATTCAACGAGAAATCACATTTCATAAAACTAATTAATTTGAGTATCATTAAAGTGATGTTTAAATTGCGTATGTATATGTCACATGACGAGCTGTTTTCTCCTCACCTTAAATCCCATTAAAGATATTACAGACACTTGTGAATCAGTTTGACTGAATTATTCAAAAGAAACATTTCCAGAGATTGATTTGTTCATGGACTGGCCACTGGTCAGGAAACGACTCTTTAATTTGCTCGGTGAACTGTAAGGGGGATAGTCGTGGCGTGAGCGCCTGGTTCTGTCCTCGTATTCCCCAGCCACTCGGATCATCCGGAGCGATCATCAATCCAAACGAGTCCCGGGAGAAAGCTGCCGATGAGCTTATGGATCCCCAACCAATTCTAACAGTTTACAACGGGATTGTTGATGGAGCAATATATTATTGGTGATTGTTTGTTTTTTTCAAACACTGTAAAAAAAAATAATAATAAAAAAAAGCAACAGTAGGCTACAATTCCTCAACATTTCCTTTATGAGACACAAATACACAGAATTGTGAATTACTTGAAACCCATGTTTCCCCCCAAATATTGCCATAACTAGTTAAACACAGTTATCAATAAGCAGTAATTATGAGTTTATTAAGGGAAAACTCCTATATAATAGTGAATATGTGTTGTGTACCCTAATCTGCTGTCAAGTCGATTAATCGTGATGAATCGCATCTAACATACAAGTACAAGTACGTGTGTGTGTACGTGTGTGTGGATGTGTGTGTGTGTGCGTGAGTGAGTGAGTGAGTGAGTGAGTGAGTGAGTGAGTGAGTGAGTGAGTGAGTGAGTGTGTGTGTGTGTGTGTGTGTGTGTGTGTGTGTGTGTGTGTGTGTGTGTGTGTGTGTGTGTGTGTGTGTGTGTGTGTGTGCGTGCGTGTGTGTAAAAAATGCTGTTTGTTTTTGAGTGTGTGTTTGTTGAAAAGGTTTGTTTCAACCCAGTTCATTTTTTAGAGTGTGTGCATATATATTGTATAATGTAAACACATGTATTATATAAACACAAGCTTAGATGTGATTATCGCGATTGATCGATTATATATATATACATTGTTTATATGTCCCAATCAGTCAATCCCCCCAAAAATTTACTTTTAAGCTCATAACATTCACAGATCTTTTAAGAATGAGTCACAGAAATGCTGAATGTGTATTACAGTTTTTTGGGATTGCTTAAGCACGATTTTCAAAACAGGGCCCGTGTTTTCAAAACACTACACACAATTAGCAGAACCACACACCCAATAAGCAAAACCCTACAGATCCTTTGCATAATTAAACACACTTGTAAAAACTATACACTTCTGTTTTAAAACCACACTTTGTTACCATATGAAACACACACGTTTCACATTGCTATACTCTGTTTGCACGAGTTACACTCTGCTGTGATAAACCTAAAACACTTTTAGCACTTACTTCCCTATGATTAGAGTAGGCTACCATCAACAAAGTATATATAATGTAAATTCACCAAACACTACACAAGACAATGTTGCAGACTGAAGAAACTCATTTATTTCTCAACACGCCCAAAATGTTGACATGGAGATTCATAATACTGTAACAATGTCACTTTACGTATTGTACTGTAAGTTTACTGTAAAAAAATAAAATAAACTAGACATTGTCTCTTCGCCTATAGCTGGATCTGGCCAGAGAATTTCATCGCAAGCAATGTTGCAATGTTGTCATTAGCAAGACACCTTGGAAAGACACATCTTGAATGACGAATCCATCCTTGCATTGCTGCTACCTCCATCTGGTCACAGGCGTCCTCCATGGCTTGGATGAGGGGTACCTCAGCCTGGAGACGGAGATCCACGAGAAAAACTCTTCTATAGGGTTGAGGAATGGAGAGTATGGTGGAAGATATAGGAGGGTGAAATGTGGATGTTGCTGAAACCCGTTCTGAACCAGAGCAGAGCGGTGGAAAGACACATAGTCCCAGACAACAATGTATTGCATATGAACTCTGCATATGATCGATTTGATTTGCTGCTGTTAACGTTGTGCAATTGGTCCAAGAATGTAAGTATGAGTGCTGTGTTGTAAGGGCCCATATGGGCATGGCGGTGGAGGACCCCATTCTGTGTAATGGCTGCACAGTGTTATATTACCCCCACGCTGCCCTGGGACATTGACTATAGCCCTGTGGCCAATGATGTTTCTTCCCCTCCTTCGTGTTCTCGTCAGGTTGAAGCCAGCCTCATCTACGTAAATGAACTCATGCTGGATCTCCTCTCCATCCATTCATAAAACTCTCTGAAGAATAGTGTCAGGCAAAATTGTGTAGTTCAGTGTACAGTACCTATTCAGTCTAGTACCTATTTTCCAATCGAAATGTTCTTATCACACTTGCCATTGTGTATCGGCTTAGATTTGGCTGTACTCGCAGTCCAGCCTCCCTCAGCGTCAGGCCGTGGTTGACAACGTGGTCAACCAGTGTTGCGCGGATCTCATTTGTCAGATTCGGTCCTCATTGAGCACCTTCTTGTCTTCCTCTTCCTCTTCCTCTACCTCCACCTCCAGCATGGCCTCCATATCTTCCTCTTCCTCTGTTGATTCCTCTTCCTTCTCTTCCTCCCCTTCCTCCTCCTCCTTGTCCTCCTCCTTGTTCTCCTCATTCTCATTCTCCTCCTCGTCTTACTCTTTCTCTGACTCTTTCCATTGTGCTTGAAGACAGATGAACTCACCTGCTGCTTTTTATAGTGCTTATACCTGATTGGTGTGTCTACAATTAAGCAGACAAGTGACAAGTGAAGAACCAATTGGTTGTACGGTGCGGTAATTTGACAGTCAGTGCTTTGGTATTGCAAGGAAGTGACTTCATGATAGATTTTTGTGTGTAATGTATGTTAAGTGTGTTTAGTGTTTTGCAAATCACTGTGTGTAGAGTTTTGCAACAAGTGTGAGGTTGACAATGTGCTTATAGTTGTGCAAATATGGGCTGATGTTTTGCTTCTTGAGTGTAAGGTTTTGCTAATAGTGTACTACTTTTAATTTTAGTGTGTAAGCAATCCAAAAAAACTGTAAATGTAATTGATCTGATCATGGTTTTCTGAACTGGACTGTTTTATGATTTCTGTAAGGTGTGTTTTGTCCTTTTTGAGCGTTAGAAACCGCCGCTGGTCACTGTACGCTTTCTATGTATGGAAAAGAGCAACGTTCTTCAAAACTTCTCTTTGCACACAGAAGAAAGTCAGACGGGTTTGCAACAGCGTAGGTGAGTAAATGATGACAACATTTTCATTTTTAAGTGTACTCAATTTTGTATCCCTTCAAGCAGACATAAAGGGAGTTAAAGACGTTATGCGCAACTAAGAAAAAAAAAGCAAAATTAAACTATATGACAACTCTATGTGCATGCTCTGTTTTTGTCTCTCTCTTTCTCTTTGCCCTCTCCCTCCCTCGCTCTCTCGCTCTCTCCAGTGTTATCAGTCTTCTCTCCGCAGCACAGCTGTGTGCTGATTTAAAAGGTTAACAGACTAGTCAGCAATTACACTGCACTGTGCAGTAAAACACAATTACATTACAGCTGAGGACAAATGCCAGAGAGAGAGAGAGAGAGAGAGAGAGAGAGAGAGAGAGAGAGAGAGAGAGAGAGAGAGAGAGAGAGAGAGAGAGAGAGAGAGAGAGAGAGAGAGAGAGAGAGAGAGAGAGAGAGAGAGAGAGATTGCCTGTACATGTACGCAGGGCCATAGCTAGAAGATTCGGGGCCCCCTGAAGAAATATTGATGTGGGCCCCCACCACCCTCCACCTACATTAAATAATAATAAAACCAATACAAAAAAAAAGTAACAGCAGAATGTCAGTAACCAGACAGTTTCTGGGTCCCATAGGAAAAAAATATAGTATGGAAGTCAATGGGACCCAGAAACTGTCTGGTTACTGACATTCTTCTAAATATCTTCCTTTGTGTTCAGCAGAAGAAAGAAACTCATACAGGTTTGAAACAACATGAGGGTGAGTATATGATGACAGATTATTCATTTTAAAGTGAACTATCCCTTTAAACCAGCCTAAGGTGGTTAGACAAGCCCTAATGAAAAAGAAGAATATCTATTTTTATATGCATGTACTGTATATTTTTTAAGAACCGTACTTGCAAATAATATCATAATGTATTAATAAAATAAAAGGCCACTGAAAAGAGTGAACTTCCATGACTTTTCTTTAACACACATAGTGCACTTTTTAATAATATAAAATTAAGTTTTACTGTAAAGTACACATTAAACATTTATAATCATTACAAATCCTTTGTTGTGCTTTAAAGAAGTACACGTTGGGCCCTAATTGCACCCAGTGCAATTGACTTTGTACACCGACGCATGTATCATTCTCATTTTGCACCCGCGCACAGCATGATGATGAGATGTTTTCATGATGAGACTTTTCCCTCCACAGACGTACATCGGTAAATTAGTGAATGAACTTGCGCTCGCGGGGGATTGAATGTTCAGTGAAAAGAGGAGCGTGTCCCGGCGCAAACGCTCCGTGGTGATATTTTGCAGGTTGAGAAAACAACTCCGCCACTGACCAGGAAAAACCGAGTCTAAAGACAGTGGCGCATTGCGTGTTAGTCATATGCTATTTTAAGGGCGCATGCTTGGCCATTATGTAGCGTGTGAACAACACACACACTTTGATTCTCTAATATAAACAGATGCAGCCATTTTCATTTTTGCAAATCATATATACAAGGAAAAATATTAACACGAGGGAAATAATTGTTGTGTCCGTGAAGATGTAAAAAAAATAAATCTTTCTTACACATTTACCCAAACTATTATACGCCTGTTTAACCGAAGCTAATTTGGGTGTGTTTCTCCCATCATCCCCAATGTCACTTCTCTGTGTTTTACGGCCCTGATGAGAACGTCGGTCTCCTCGGCTGTGAATCGCTCCTGGCGTGCGCCGGCAAACCCGCCGTTATAATAGCGATCCGCCGTGGAACAAGCGCGCCGGCTCTTAAAGGGAATGTGAGAGGACGCTCTGATTGGTTTATTTCACATTACGCCCAAACCACACCTATGAGTAATGAAGCGACTTCAGACCAACACATTTTAGATTTGCGCCAGGCGCAAGAGGCATTTATCCCACAAAGTTACTAGCGTTTTGCGTTTGATACTTGCGTTTCAGATCGTTAAAATATGGCCCTTGTTGTTTTGATAGTGAAGCACATGTAAAGTAGTTGATCATAGTTATTGTTAAAGTGAGGTATTTCCATATAAACACATGAGTCCGTATTCTTTGAACTGGCCCAACGGGGTCTCTATTTATTTGTCAAAAGGTCTGCAAACATTGTCACATTCCAGACTCCTTCCACTCTTACTCTCTGGCCCTCTTTCCAGGAGACGCCTTGTTCGCCCCCTAGCGGCCGGTATAGTCTGAACAAGCATTATAACAATTAGATATTGTTACAGTTTTAAATATATTGTTATTCAATATTACATTTAAAAGTTAATACATTTCAAATGTACTAAATTGCAACTTTATAAGTGTGTAATTACAAATTACAAATACATGTGCGCAATACAAATGTGTAATTACAAATACATGACATACACATTTCGGTAACACTTTACAATAAGGTTCATTAGTTAACATTAGTTAACTACATTAGTTAACGTTAACTAATAATGAACTGCACTTATACAGCATTTATTCATCTTTGTTAATGTTAATTTCGACATTTACTAATACTTTATTAAAATCTTGTTAACATGAGTTAATGCACTGTGAACTAACATGAACTAACAATGAACAGCTTTATTCATATTAACTAACATTAACAAAGATTCATAAATACTGTAACAAATGTATTGTTCATGTTAGTTACCAAAAAGGTATGTTCGGCAGTAGTATTTAAAAAATAATAGAATTATGAAATTATATATAAAGATGGCCTTAAGTGAGTGAAAAAAAAAGACAATTGCAAATAATACATTTAAACTATAATACATTTAATTACAATTAACAGGAAACTGAGTGTTAGAAAACCACCTTAGGCTGTTTGAGTTGTATTTTTCAGAAATATTGGAAAACGCTTTGAAAGTTCTGACTAGGTTGCGGATTCAACACTTTATTAAAGGGGTGGTTGATAATGATTTCACTTTTCTAACTGTAGTTAGTGTGTAATGTTGCTGTTTGATCATAAACAACATCTGCAAAGTTACAACGCTCAAAGTTCAAAGCAAAGGAAGATATTTGCTTTTAAAGAATTATAGACACTGTATTTCTTTTTTTTCAGTTCAATTACGGCTGGTAGGAACTACACGACATTCCTCCCGGGTTAGTGACATCACCAACCCTCAAATTTACATAAACCCCGCCCCCGGTAACATGATTTATAGATTATAAAGACAGAATATGCTAATCAATGACTAGAAGATAACTCCACATCAGCTTCATAAATGCATCAACTAACCATTCAGAAATGTCCTGTTCTTCTACATGTTGTCACTTCTTCTTGAGTCTCTCCATCATTGTCTGACTCCGGTTTGACCATTAAAGGCTAAAAGTTTTTGAAATTTTCAGTGTGTGTCTGTGTGTGTGTGAGGTAAAAGCTGTTGTAGCTCCGCCCCCTGTACCGGGAGCAGCAGCTCATTTGCATTTAAAGGCACACACAAAAACGGTGTGTTTTTGCTCACCCTCAAAAAGTGACAACTTTAACATGCTATATAAAAATATCAGTGGGGTATTTTGAGCTAAAACTTCACACACACACTCTGGGGACATCAGAGACTTATTTTACATCTTCTGAAAAGGCCATTATACCCCCCCTTTAAAGGTGCAGTCTGTAAGATTGACAGCTAGCATACGGATTGCCAGTTTGAGGACATGCAACAGGAGCGAACGCAATTGACGATGAAAGCCGAGGAGACTTACTCCTTACTTACTTACTTACTTACTTACTTACTTAGTAAGTTGATTTATCTGCGTTTTAATATGCTCTCATCTTTAGATGGATACCGAGGATTTTTAGGTTGGGCAGAATCTGAAATCTCTGACCCAGTTTGTTTGCTGGCTGGAATACGTTGTGTTTCCTGCCAACTGGCATCCGGGGTGTGTCGAAATACTATTGGGTGAACTGGCAGTGGGCGGAGTCACACAGACCAAAACAAAAACACACAGAACACACATTTTTAACCCTTGTGCATTGTTCAAATTCCCATCCTTTCGTTATGTTCGTGGCTGAAAACAGCCACTACTTTAAACTGCTGTAAAAATTGATCAGATAAATATTTTTTTGCCATTTTTTTTGCATAAATCTATTAATCAACCTCAGTCCTGTTCAAAACTACTAAATGTTTTAAAAAAAATCAAGATTTTAACTCTTTAATTGCCAAATTCATAAATTATGTCACTGATTTGGGAGGGAAAAAAAACACAAAATTACTTATTTTCAATATAAAATGTGATTGTGGACTGGATTTTTTTTTACCTTTTATCACAGTCTTGGACATGTCAAAGATTAGAAACAACATTGGTTTTGATGCATTGATAGTTTTTGTGCAGCATCAGATTTTAACTTTTTCTCCCTCATTTACTGTTCGTGGCTGTTTTTGCCCCATTGACTTCCATTATAACCACATTTTTTGATTGCAAAGCCATGACACCATAAAATCATGTATTTTTGATTGTTGGTGGTTTTCCCTGTTGGGAAGAGGTAAAATTAGTATTTTTACTGTTGATAACCAGGTGGCACAATTAACCCTTTATATAGGCCTGTGCAAAAAAAAGCTTAGTTTCTGGCTTTTACATGGAGTTATATGGAGTATAATAGCATAATAAAGTGTGTGTGTGTGTGTGTGTGTGTGTGTGTGTGTGTGTGTGTGTGTGTGTGTGTGTGTGTGTGTGTGTGTGTGTGTGTGTGTGTGTGTGTGTGTGTGTGTGAGAGAACTTGATGCGTCTAAGAAAATCAAAATATGCACCTCAGCTCTCAGAACTACATGGAGTAAACAAAAACAAAGTAAGTGTATTTATGCATCTGCTGCCTTTTGATAATGAGAAATGCAGACTAAACAAAAACTAAGCAAGTGGATTTGAACACTTGCATGCAAGCCTGCTGGTCATTTGATGGTGAGAAGAGCAGCAAGCAACATGAGAAAGGGCTTGACTTGTAGTGAAGTTTTAGAGATGATTCTGCAGCCTGACCCCTCCAGCGAGCTGCAGGATGTATTGTCTTCTCCCTCTGACACCACAGACTCAGGAGAGTCAGACCATTATTTGGATGTGGCACCCTCATCATCCTCTCTAGCTTCCACTGAAGGCGAGGAGGATTCGGAGGATCCTGGGTCTGGGTGGATTGGGAGAAACGGCGAAGTGTGGTTTTCCACCAACGCGGAGACAACTCCCTTTCTTCAGCCTGCCAGAGGCGTGACTTCATGGCCGACGCGCTATGCCATCGCAAGGGTCCAGAACATTGATTCTGTGTTCAATCTGTTTTTTACGGGCGCCGCACAATGAGAAACTGGACCGGGGTGGACTCCACAGATCTCCGTGCCTACATGGGGCTACTGATTTTGGCCGGTGTCTACAGGTCCAGAGGGGAGTCCACACGTTGCCTGTGGGATGATCACAGTGGTCGTGCGATTTTTAGAGCCACCATGTCCCTCTCAAGATTCAAGAAATCACCAGAGCTCTGCGTTTTGGAGGTTGGTCATGCTGACAATGAGGTCAATCATCTCGTCGGCCATGAAGTCACGCCTCTGGCAGGCTGAAGAAAGGGAGTTGTCTCCGCGTTGGTGGAAAACCACACTTCGCCGTTTCTCCCAATCCACCCAGACCCAGGATCTTCCGAATCCCCCTCGCCTTCAGTGGAAGCTAGAGAGGATGATGAGGGTGCCACATCCAAATCAGGATCTGCCTCTCCTGAGTCTGTGGTGTCAGAGGGAGAAGACAATACATCCTGCAGCTCGCTGGAGGGGTCGGGCTGCATGATCATCTCTAAAACTTCACTGCAAGTCAAGCCCTTTCTCATGTTGCTTGCTGCTCTTCTCACCATCAAATGACAGCAGGCTTGCATGCAAGTGTTCAAATCCACTTGCTTAGTTTTTGTTTAGTCTGCATTTCTCACCATCAAAAGGCAGATGCATAAATACACTTACTTTGTTTTTGTTTACTCCATGTAGTTCTGAGAGCTGAGGTGCATATTTTGATTTTCTCAGACGCATCAAGGTGAGTTCTCTCTCACTCACTCACTCACACACACACACACACACACACACACACACACACACACACACACACACACACACACACACACACACACACACACACACACACACACACACACACACACACACTTTATTATGCTATTATACTCCATATAACTCCATGTAAAAGCCAGAAACTAAGCTTTTTTTTTGCACAGGCCTATATAAAGGGTTAATTGTGCCACCTGGTTATCAACAGTAAAAATACTAATTTTACCTCTTCCCAACAGGGAAAACCACCAACAATCAAAAATGCATGATTTTATGGTGTCATGGCTTTGCAATCAAAAAATGTGGTTATAATGGAAGTCAATGGGGCAAAAACAGCCACGAACAGTAAATGAGGGAGAAAAAGTTAAAATCTGATGCTGCACAAAAACTAACAATGCATCAAAACCAATGTTGTTTCTAATCTTTGACATGTCCAAGACTGTGATAAAAGGTAAAAAAAAATCCAGTCCACAATCACATTTTATATTGAAAATAAGTAATTTTGTGTTTTTTCCCCTCCCAAATCAGTTACATAATTTATGAATTTGGCAATTAAAGAGTTAAAATCTTGATTTTTTTAAAAACATTTAGTAGTTTTGAACAGGACTGAGGTTGATTAATAGATTTATGCAAAAAAAATGGCAAAAAAATATTTATCTGATCAATTTTTACAGCAGTTTAAAGTAGTGGCTGTTTTCAGCCACGAACATAACGAAAGGGTAGTGAATTTGCCCAGAGTGTACTGTTGAGTTTTTGAAAATTTTCAAAGCATTTTCCTAAAATATGTGTAAAAATAAGCTTTGTCACCAAAAATCATTCCATTTGCTGAAACACGGAAAAAGTTATGGCCAAAATAAGACTCAAAAATACCCCATAGTGGCTGAAAACAGCCACAACAGAACATAAGGGTTAAAGTAAAATAACTGTCTGTAGAAGTGTTTTTCAGAGAAACGAGTACTATGTGAACTCAACATGCTTCCTAAATATCTCCAAACACATAAAGGGCCCTATTTTAACGCTCTGAAACGCAAGTGTCAAAGCGCAAAGCGCAAGTAACTTTGTGGGCGGATCCGGGCACTGTTGTTATTATACCGGCGGGATAAATGCCTCTTGCGCCTGGCGCAAATCTAAAATGTGTTGGTCTGAAGTCGCTTCATTACTCATAGGTGTGGTTTGGGCGTAACGTGAAATAAACCAATCAGAGCGTCCTCTCACATTCCCTTTAAGAGCCGGCGCGCTTGTTCCACGGCGAATTGCTATCATAACGGCGGATTTGCCAGCGCACGCCAGGAGCAGTTCACAGCCGAGGAGACCGACGTTCTCGTCAGGGCCGTAAAACACAGAGAAGTGACATTGGGGATGATGGGAGAAATCCACCCAAATTAGCTTCGGTTAAACAGGCGTATATTTTGGGTAAATGTGTAGCCTAATCTAGATTTTTTTTTTTAAATCTAGATAGATCTTTTTCACATCTTCACGGACACAACAATGATTTCCCTCGTGTGTTAATATTTTTCCTTGTAATAATGTATGATTTGCAAAAATGAAAACTGCTGCGTCTGTTTATAATTATTAGAGAATCAAAGTGGATGCGCGTTAACACACTACATTATGGCCAAGCACGCTCCCTTAAAATACCATATCACTAACGCGCAACGCGCCACTGTCTTTAGACTGTTTTTTTCCTGGTCAGTGGCGCAATTGCTTTCTAAAACTGGAAAATAGCACCAGGGCAGTTTTGCGCCGGAACACACTCCTCTTTGCGCTGAACCGCCCCCGCGAGCGCAAGTTCATTCCCTAATTTACCGACGTGCGTCTGTGGAGGGAAAAGTCCGCTGTGCGTCGGTGTTCAAAGTCAATTGCGCTGGGTGCAAGATTGGGCCCATTATGGTATTTTTATGCTTTAGTAGAGTGAAAAAGTTACATCTCTCTCTCTCTCTCTCTCTCTCTCTCTCTCTCTCTCTCTCTCTCTCTCTCTCTCTCTCTCTCTCTCTCTCTCACACACACACACACACACACACAGTCTGGTTCAAAACTAATTTTGTATGATTTGTAATCTTGTGTACCTCAATTTAAGTCCACAGCGACACGAGTCTCCATGAGTCTGTGTCCATTCAGGTTTAAGTCCCCACCGGGATAGAACACACACACACACACACACACACACACACAGCATTCACCTTTAACCACGACACTCAACAAATCACCCCTCAGACCAGCAGCTTCAGATCTTCCGAGCCCTGCGTGTCGTGTGTGTGTGTGTGTGTGTTCAGTGTTGTGTTCAAGCGCATGTCATTCCCAGACCAGCGGGCACCAGGACTGGAGTGTGTGTTCAGGGTCTGTGTGCTTTCACATCACGCATGAAAGAGGAGAGAGGCTGTTCATTAGGGAATCCTTCCTGTGCGTCTCAGCGGCTGATTTATGATTCGCCGCGGCTCTGCTCATGCTACGCTAACAATGCTCATTAAGAAGAGGATGTCATCACTCCGCGACACCACGGGAGTCATATGTGTCACATGCATCCTCAATACAGCGAAGTGCTGACCAATACCGTCCACAACATCCTGTAAATCTGTCATCACGGCCTCGGTCGCGGAAACACACCCACCCACACACACACACACACACACACACACCGAGAGAGAGAGAGAGAGAGACTATTAGACTGCAGTGATACAGGGTCAGAGGTTAATGTGGAGCTGTTTGCTGGTGTTTAGTGTAGAATTAGAGGATTTGTGTGTGTGTGTGTGTGTGTGTGTGTGTGTGTGTGTGTGTGTGTGTGTGTGTGTGTGTGTGTGTGTGTGTGTGTGTGTGTGTGTGTGTGTGTGTGTGTGTGTGTGTGTGTGTGTGTGTGTGTGCCTGAATTCATGTTTTTGTTGTTTTAACTGTGTGTGGCAAAGATGTGATCCAATATTCAAGATTAAGAGACCAAATGTAAAAATTAAGGGAAAAGTTCACCCAAAAACCCTAAAAGGAAAATTCTGACAATGATTATTCACACTCATGTCGTTCCAAACCCGTCAGACTTTCGCTCATCTTCGCATCACAAATGAAGATATTTTTGATGAAATCCGAGAGCTTTCTGTCCCTCCATTGACAGATACGCAAGTGACACTTCGACACTTCAAAAAGTTCATAAAGAGATTGTAAAACTAATCCAAATGAGCGGTTTAGTCCAAATTTTCTGAATAGACACGATCACTTTATATGATATAAACATTCATCAACTCACACATCAGTTAACTGAGACTCAAGCATGTTTGCTTGATGTGCGAGAACCAATCCGGTTCATTCTCGTGAGTCAAGCAAGTTCGGGTAAGCTTCGGTTTACGTTCGCTGATCAATATTTTTATGTGAATAAAAGCCTGAATTCAAAATGTTCATCATATAAAGCAATAGTGTCCCTTCAGAAAATTTGGACTACACTGCTCAATTAATTCAAGTCTTCGCCCTAATTTAGACAGCAAAGTGAGTGTGTGTGAGTGTTTGAGTTTCTCTCTTGTTCCTGGCTGGAGGTTTGGGCTCTGGGATCTGAGCAGACCCGCTGCTGTACACTGAGCAGATAAGCAGCCCAGGACAAGATAAGAGAGCACTGCCAACCCAGTCTTACTCACACACACACATACACACACACACACACACACACGACAGGATAAACCCTTCTTTACTGCTTCTTCAAGAACTAATCTAATCCTACACACAGGTTCATCATGGTTGAAATCAACACAACAAACCAAGGCCATAACCACATATTCAGATGGGGAAGCATTTTTAAGAATTGTTCATAGAAAAAAACATAAATGTTAGATGATGCACATCCTCCTAAATATCTGTGGTGGACACTGTTAGAATTTTTTTTAATTCATTATCTGATAAGATATATGGACATTTCATTCGATCCAAGAGAAAACAGTGCAATGCACAATTCAAAATATGGTGTCAAATCGTACAATAATCCTTCAGATTAACATTAACAAAAACAAGATTATTTTCATACACTCTAAAAAATGCTGGGTTGTTTTAACCCAATTTTGGGTCAAATATGGACAAACCCAAACGTTGGATCAAAAATGCAATTAAAAAATTTAACCCAATGGCTGGGTTTGTCCATATTTGACCCAAAATTGGGTTTAAAACAACCCAGAATTTTTTAGAGTGTAGAGTGTGTGCCATTAATAAACACCCATATCAGTGTGTGACCATTATAAGACATTTCCACTGTTATTGGTTCATGTCATTCTGAATCTGTTAATTGTTCAATGAAACAAAACATTAAGCTTCTCTTTTCTCTGAGGATGGTGAACTTTCACCTTTTCAAACTGTTGCAATCGGTGACAAACCGAGAATTGACCCAATCCTGCCGGTGGATCAGCTTCATATGCATGAGTCGACAGATTCTGTGATTTTATGCATTTGTTGTTTGGAAAGACAGTTTTAGATTTGGAACAACATGCAAGTGAGTAAATGATGACAGACTATTCAACTCTTCAGACTATTCCCTGCACCAGAACTCCTGAACTCCACCGAGAGAGCATTACTGCACACCATACACTAACTGAAGCTATAAATTATAGTGTTCACAACAGAGAATAACAGAATAACCGGGACCCTCCTTTTTTGCATACCAATGACAAGCTTTGGCTTTATAGTCCATATTTATTTTCTTTTCTTTCTTTTCTTTTCTTTTCTTTTCAACCTTCTTCTTCTTCTTTCTCTGTAGTTGCTTGGGACTCCAGAAAGAGAAAGTTGAGCGCGACCCAGCCGCATGCGTTGTGTGCTGGATGAGAATTAGGGGGGAAATCAATTCAGATGCTAATGAGCGCGTCTCTAATTTATTAGCTGCTGAGGAATGCGTGTTACATTAATTCCAACTGTAAACAATTATTCCACCTGAAGATTTATGAGTGTGTGGGGCGGCGGCGATGCACACACAAAGCGGCTCTTCATAACGCCTTCAAAGCGTGTTACTTTTAGATAAGATTAGCTTCCCATTTTCAATAAGCCTCAAAGGTTTTTGAGCGTAATATTGGAGTCCATCTATTACTGTCAGACACTCGGACTCCACGACTCTGTTCAAACCCATGTGCGTTTCCTCATGTCTACTGTTGCAAGCGAACCTCTGAGTACAATAAGACTTTCGTGAATGAAAAATTGATTCTTAATTTCATGTGCAATGGTAAAGTTGTGTAGGAGATGCAGTACGTGTGTGTGTTTTGTGGAGCCGGTGTGATCAGGCTGCCCTCTACTGATCACCGACCACACGGACTGCACTTCGGCACAACACACACGCCATTTTGATTGCTATCACCTTTCAGGGTTGTCTAATTAAAGGATTATAATTACAGCTTAATCATTTTCATATTATCACATTCAATTATCATATTTAAACCTCATGTGAAATGCGGACTCTTTATCCATTTCTTATAGACCCACATATGAATATGATTACTGAAGACGCGGGGCAAGTTGTGAATTTTACTCCAGTGAATAATTTAATTAAGGTATGTTTGAAAGTCACTATCTGTATAGGCACATAGCTTAAATTCTTGGTTATAAAAACTATTTAACATTTTCACCGTTTTTGGAAACTAAAAAAAAAGGCTTCATTGAAATATAGCAGGACATGTTGTCACACAAAATTACTCTCAATGGGAGAATCATTTTGTCACTGGTTTGAGAAGAATACCAGTTTGTCAAAATTATATATATATAATGTATTAGCCTATAGACTATTTAAGGGATTTTCAGCTAAATTAAACCATTATAAAATTGAATAAAACTGTGCTGTCAAATTGATTTATCGCACCTAACAGAAAAGTTTGTTTATATAATATAAAAGTGTGGATATATATATATATATATATATTACACACACACACACACACACACAGACACACACACACATATATATATAAACACTTAGGGCTGGGTATCGATTCCAATTCGCAAGCTCTAAATTCGATTTCGATTCCCGATTCGACTCAATGAATATAGATTTAATACAAATTCTATATTTATTTATTTTTAAATGGTGAACATAATTTTACGAAGGGTTAATTAATAAAAAGAAATAGAGCAACAAACCTGTATATTAAACTCTTTTTATTTTAGGTACATTAAAACCCAATTTCAAATGCATACAATGAATAGACAGGATTTTGATGCAATATGAAAAATTGAGGCTGAAAATTAGACAAGTCAGAACAGTCGCATGCCTTGATCAATCAGGATCAGGTTATTTTATGATTAAGAGAAAACTAACATGAAATCTCACAGTATTCGCTGTAACATGGAGACTGCAAGCCTATGAACACTGTAGGAAAACTAATACTGGCTTTTGGGTGATAGGTATAAATAAATATGGAAAAAAAAATATTTTTGGCCTTTGAGAATCGATTTTGAATCGACCACATTTTAAAAAATCGATTAATCGAAAAAAAAAAAAATTTTGCCCAGCCCTAATAAACACAAACTTTAATGTTAGTTAATCGATAATTAATCGATTTGACAGTACTAAAAAAATATTTAAATACAAAATGAGCGTTTGGACTTTTGACTCAAAACTTGCCGACTGCTCTGTGTTATTTGATCCATTGCTTGTCTTACCTATGGATGAATATTGTGTTTTCATAATAAAGCTTCACACAGGTTTACAGCGTACATATAGCTGTGTTTGGAGAGATGATCTCTCTGAATGTGATGCAGATGACTAATGAAGTTAGTCTGATGACTGTAAGTGTCAGTGGGATGGTGTTAAACGGCCGTCCCCCTGTGTAGATATTAGGCAGGTGTTTGTGCTTTATAAAGAAGCTTTGCTGAAGAGGCTGTTTGACACGGTGCGGGTCCACAGAACCATTTCCTAAAGCAACCCGTCCGCTTCCCTTTACTGCCCTCATCAGTCCTGCGCGAGCACGAGGCTGCAGCCTCCCCTGCCGACGCTAAAAGATGAATGTCTGTTATTGTTTGTGTGATGACAGAGTGTTTCAATCAGGTCCTGTGCAGAGCTAGAGCGCTGAGTCAGTTCCTCCTCCATCGATCCATCACATGGCCTGCAGCCGGCAGGTGTAGTTGCTTGCTCCCGGGGGGCGCGGGAAACACCTGCCCTGCCCAGCTCTCCTCTCCTGGCTCAACAGACACAAACTGTCAGGACAGCACTTTCCTGCTCGTTTGTTGTGCTTGTACAGGTATTAAGGGAGTGAGGTGGGATCAGGTCATTTTCGGGATGAGCCTGGGGACCTCAGTCTCTGCCAGCTTTTATGGGGGCCTTTCCTATTAACCAGTACCTTTCGAACTCTGTAACATTCACAAAATGAATATGCTTGTGTTGCAATTGTGCTGTAAGAAAGAAAGTAAGGTACATTTTAATTGTATCAAATTCTTCTAGTTTTATCAAACAGGATGGAATTTTTAAGATTGCTAATATTTGTTGTTAATTCTTTCTAAATTATTTTCCCATTGAAACTATGTAATTTCCTGGAGGATGATGTCATAGAGTGCTGCAGGGATGACAGCACATATTTTTGTATGCTAAAATTCAGATTTTTTTAAAAACATATTTTTCTTGTTCGGAAAAAGGCGGGACTACAGTACAGATGTTGTCGTCGGGTCATTAAACTTGCCGAACAGGTAAGCGGCTCTGTTACGTGTGTAACCCTAGTTCCCTGAAGAGGGAACGAGGCGCTGCGTCGAAACACTGTGGGAACGCTCCTGCGTGAGTGCGTCATGAAGCACGTATGGAATCTGTCCAATGGAATCAGCGAGATGGAATATCACAGGCATATTAGAGATGCGCGGTTGGCGGTTACAGTCGCGGACTCCGCGGATAAACCGCGGATCGGGCAGATGACGTGACGAAAAATTATACTTTAATTAAATTCAGGTGGGTGGCGTGCGGTTGAACCAATAAAATGAAAAATATATGTATACATTGTTAAATATTGTTATCTGACTATACCTACATACAAAAAAAGAAAATAGGAGAATGATATTACATGCGCTTCTTGAGGCACATGCGCTCTCTCCCTCTCTGCCGCTACGTGGTTTGGAGCACAGTCTCTGTCTCGCGGGCGCGCTCGCTCTAGATTCCGGAGATTTTAACTAATTTGCGGGCATTAGTGAGCCGCTATCAATATGCGGCAAACTCCCAAAGCTTCCGGGAGACTTGGGATGTCTGCATTTCTATATACTGAAATAATATCGGCATTAGAATTATTGATTTTTCATTAGGCTATTTTTTTGGTGCCCCCTCAGCTCTTGGTGCCCGTCAAGCGCGTGGTGGGAGCGACGGCGCTGTCCTATAGTCGTCACCCTGACATGACAGTGCGTAGAGTTTGCCTATAATGACTTATTTGAGCTTTCTATCTATTTGCTAAAAAATAGTGATAGGCATTCATTAGTAGTAGGCTAAATAGCAGCATGTTGAAATGATGTGCCAAAATGCGTTTTCTATTAGGCTACAATGAATATATTGTACAGTAGCCTATCAGATAAGGTCAGGTTTGCCGAAGTGCGTTTAATTTAGGCTATTTATTTATTTTTGTCCCTGTGCGCCGATCGGAGACGGAGTTCACTGCTGATATTCTGAGGTAAGAGCTGCTTTCCATCGCCCAATCAGCGGATGGCGGGCGGGTGCGGTTTTGAAAATTGGTCAAAAACGTTGGTGTGGATGGATGGCGGACGGATGATGAGTTTTGTGATGCGGTTGCGGATGAAATAATAGCCCATCCGCGCATCTCTAAGGCATATAAAGGAACTATAACCAGGAAACTATAAAGCACCCCTGAATCAGATTAGCGCCAGCTTCTGATAGGCTGAAGCAAGTCGATCACAGGCTTTCTGGGAGTATGGCGGGGGGACGCAGCGTCTCGTTCCCTCTTTCCCTTTTTAAGGGAACTCGAGCTGCGTCGAAACGCTGTGGGAACGCTAATACCCCCGTCGCCATAAGAGCAAGCGTGCGTCCGTGTGAGGTCAGTGCGCACATTCGGACGAAAGCACCTACTCGGTTCGCGAATCAGTTTGAGTTTCCTGCACGCACTGAATCGTCTGAAGCGGTTTAACACGTGGAGTTGTAAAACAGGAAGATTTAAGAACATCAAGAGCGTTAGATGAAGTGGCCGTGGACCTACAGTGAAGTGAAAGCAAATCTGCAAAAGCATCCTATTGTTTGCCAGCGATGAAAATCTTCATTAGTTGAACAACTGCTTATGCTGTCTGTGAATGAATGATTCCACAGGTTAAGGCCGTGTGTTCACCAAAGCGTTTTTTCACGCGGCTGCCGTGTTTTTTCAATTGTTTTCAATGGGAGTGCCGCGTTTTTAGAACGCCAGGAGCGTAACGAGGCGCTGAGCGCTCTGCGTTTTTTACAGGTCGCCGAGAGTTGAAGAATGTTTAACTTTGGGTAAAACGCAGCGCTCATCACTGTCACTTTTTAGCCAACCGTCCAATCACAGTGGAGGAGGGGCGGGACTAATACCACACCGATCAACGGATATTCTGTATCATAGCAACGATGCGTCTCAACTGAAAAAAAAACTGCACTGCCAAAACGCTCTCAAGCGCACACAGCGCGTCGTTTTCAGCAGAGCGCCTAGCGTTTTTAGCTGGCTAAAAACGCTTTGGTGGACACACGGCCTAAATCTGATGCACCAGAGAAAAACGCGCGCAGCCATCTTCAGAATATCATCTTTGAACATCCGTTTTTACGGTCGCTCTGTCATCGCTCGGTGAATAGCCGGTGAAGTGGATTTACTTATTGTAAAGTTAACGAAAGTTCTAATGAGGATTGTAATGTTTAGAGCAGATGTCTTAACAAATGTCAGTAGACCGGGAAGATTTTAAAACGAGCCGTTCATTCATAAATCCGCAAGATCACTGTGATGATGATGAAACAGACAACGAGCGCAGCACTGAAAAGGGGCGGGGCTACATAACGTCTAAATCATCCATTCATCCATTTTCCAAACCGCTGGTCCAATGTGGCTACAGCGTAAAATCATACTGGTATAAGTTCCTTTTTAATTGATTATTAAATTGTTTAATGTTTTAAACAAGATAAATCTTTTCATTACTACTGGAGCTACCAGTTTGCCAAGTTTCAAATGATTGTTAAACTTCCAGTAGGCTAGTGTCCGAATTCTCTCACTGCTTCTTCAAGTGGAATATATTAGTGGACTAATGTAGGGAATAGTGAATGAGGGGTGATTACGAACACAGCCAGTGAGAGGAGCCGGAGAGAGAAGTGAGGTTGTATGGAAAACCCATATATGAAGATTATGTGTGCATGCTTTATGCAAATTACCAAGGTACATGGTCTCTCATTTAGGTTCATCTGAATTCATTAACATCAGAACATAGTTACGAACAAATTCAGGTGTATGCATACAAGCACAAATAAACCACTCAGTTATTTGAGAATGAAACTCAGGCCCCATGCACACTACTGCGTTTAGAAAAGACCTTTTGCTACGTTTGCACCTCCCGTCCAGACTAAAACGGCAAAAACGAAGACCTAAAACGGAGAAGTTTAGAAACGCTGCCGACCCCGTTTTGCGTTTTGAATCTCCGGAGGGCGTTTAGTGAAGACGGTCAAAACGGAGGACTTTAGAAACGACGACGCAGAGGCTCACGCTCGGCTCTATGATTGGGTGTCATCAGTCATGGCGTATCCTTCCCTGATTCGTCAGACACCCATCACATGACCCGTCCCCGGGAAGAAAACATACAAAAACAGCCTGGACTACGTAACGTTAGTGACTGCAACATTTCATTTCATTTTCATTTCTCTTTTATTCTTTTCATGAAAATGCATTTTTTGTACTAATCACATACAATTCATTTTAAAAAATCCTTTACATTTCCATGATCAGAAAGGAGCAGATGGAAGAATAATATTCTTATATTTATCTGCCCCCTTTATAGACATAAATAGTAGATGGCATTAACATTGTTCCCTCCACCATCACCCAATCTCCAACATATCTGATATTTGTTTAAACTTTTTACATTGACCACATACAGTCCAAATCAAAATTCAGTTTGATATAATTCAA
This sequence comes from Phoxinus phoxinus, assembly GCF_949152265.1. NCBI lineage: Eukaryota > Metazoa > Chordata > Actinopteri > Cypriniformes > Leuciscidae > Phoxinus > Phoxinus phoxinus. The sequence goes on along the minus strand of NC_136882.1, from coordinate 6,089,664 downwards.
GTTGTTTCTTTTTATAACTCTTTTTAAATTCCAAAATATTTTTACAACTTTTTAAATCTTTCCTTAGAAGATTCCATGCTTTTTACTTTTACTTTACAACACATTTGTTTCAGGTTTGTTCGTGCTATTAGATGTTTAAAGTCATACGGCCGTCTGTGATTTTCATCTTCAGAAGTAAAAACAAATAACTTGTGTAAGTCATGAGGAAGAGCTTTGTTTCTAGCTTTAAACATCACTAATAAAGTTTGTAATTCTACAATGTCTTTGAATTTTTATAATCCTGACCTAATAAAGAGTGGATTTGTGTGGTCTCTATATCCTGCTTTAAAAATAATGCGAATGGCTCTTTTCTGCAACATAAATAAAGGCATGATGTTACTATTATATGTATTTCCCCATATTTCTACACAATAGTTTAAATAAGGCAAAATCATTGAACAATATAACATCTTCATTGTATTATACGGTAAACTGTATTTAACCTTATTCAAAATAAATAGGCTTTTTGCCATCTTATTTTTTACATGCAATATATGACTTTTCCACGTCAATTTTTCATCTAAGGTGACTCCTAAAAATCTAATTGCAGACACCTTCTCAATATTTACATTATTTATAGATAAGCTGACTTCCTCCTTTCTTTTATTGCTGAATATCATAAACTTTGTCTTATTCAAATTTAAAGATAATTTATTTACATCAAACCACAATTTTAGTTTAACCATTTCATCTTCAATATTATTAGCTAAAGTTTTCAAGTCATTTCCTGAACTGTATGAATTTGTATCGTCTGCAAATAATACGTAGTGTAATTTTTTTGATACCTCACAAATCTCATTTATATATAAAATAAAAAGTTTGGGTCCAAAAAATTGAGCCTTGTGGAAGTCCACATTCAATATTCATACATTCTGACCTATGACCGTCAAACTCAACACATTGTTGTCGTTGTTGTAAATAGCTGGTTAACCAGTCCAGTGCAACTCCTCTAATTCCATAAGTATATAGAAATAAGAATTTGATGATCTATAGTTTCAAATGCCTTCTTCAAATCAATGAACACTCCTATTGTGAATTTATTTCTGTCTATTGCGGTTGTTATGTCTTCAATAATTTTCGCGATATCCAAGCCTGTAGACCTATTTGACCTAAATCCGTACTGATTTTCATTTAATAATTCATGTTTTTCAATAAAGTTATCTAATTTATTAACAAAGAGTTTTAGAATTGAAAAGATGGATAAGCGTTACTGACGTTGATGTCTTTGCTAGCAGCGATTGTGCAAGTAAATCCTGCATTTTACAATGACATAACTGCCTATGCGCCTGTTTACACCGCCACGCCAACGTTATCTCACGACCAATTCGTACGAATTTGTACGAGTGATTAAAAGGTGGCTAATTCGTACGAATTTGTACGACCTCACTCGTACGAATTTGTACGATTTGTCTAAACCCACGTGACGGTTGGGTTTAGGGGCGGGGTCAGGGGTAGGTCATTCGTATGAATTCATACGATTTTGCCAAATCGTAAAATATGTACGATTTAGCAAAAAACGTACAAATTCGTACGAGTGAGGTCGTATGAATTGGTACGAATTAGCCACCTCGTAAAATTCGTACGAATTGCCGTGAGATCGGGTTGGCCACGCTCATGTCCAGTGTTGGTGAATGGTCACGTGATCCACGTTTTCAGTCGTTTTAATGTGGACGGAGATCAATTCTAATACGCAGCTTAAACGCTGGTGTGGACGGAGATCGTATTCGTTTTAATTCTCCGTTTCTAAACTAAAACGCAGTAGTGTGGATGAGGCCTCAGTATTGGCATGAAAACATGTTTTGTGTGAAATCCAATTAGATGTGAGGAAGCAACACTTGGGATATTTCTTGATAGGCCTGAATTAGCCTAGTATTTTCCTCCTTTTGATCAAAGAAAACTAGCTAATACGATTTCTATCTGTTAAGATTGAGTGTTATCCATGAACACATACGATGGGGACATAACATGTTTAGCATGAAAGGAATGACCCATAACACCCCGGAGATGAACGCACACATAGCCCTGCTCGCTCATCACAGTCAGAGATGATTTTACTTGACAAAGACTTCCTAAATGGATAGCCAAGCAAGGTAATCACATCTGAGAGCAGGGCCGATAGAAGGGTGCGTGTGTGTGGACCGGGGGCGAGGAAACGCGACTCAGGCTCCCTGCAGTCAACAGAGCTTTATTACAGAGCAGTATTGATGTCCCCTTCACAAACATCAATAGTGCCGCTCCATCTCCACACGCCACCGCTATCTTCAACAGCAAACTGTGCGGCCTGCCTTTGAAAAGGACGACCCTCTAGCTATGACTAAATTATCATTTTTAGGACCACATTTCTGTTTCTGTTTCTTCTACAGTTATTAATCACGTCTTCGTCAGTCTGGAGCATGTATTAGTCCCAGAGAAGAGGCTTCGCTGTAGTGCGTCTCGGTGTTCACGGCCCGTGGCGCGAGCTCATTATCTGAGAAGGCATCAATGCACTCCAAAACCACAACAGAGTATACAAAATCTTCTTGGTTTTTATTCAGAATTATGTCATTCCTCTTGACAGTGAATCTATAAGGCTATTGTTTCATAAAGAAACAAAGGCCCTTGAGATCTGAAACCTATATACGAGCTTTATCGTCACATGCGAACATTCATTGCATGGAACTTTTATAGACTGGCTGATTTATATAGATTTAAGCAAAAAAATATATAGGAAATATAGCTCCGAGCAGCAATTATCTGTGTTCAGGCGCTTTAAGGCCTAAGCACATGCGTAAAAAGGTATTATGTTTTAATTAGCAAGTGTGTAACCTTCTCGATCAATACCATTTTTAGCCAATACACGCAGTTTACCATGGGAATTTAAAAGCTTTTAACAGTTATTAAGGTTGAGCCAAAAACCTAGGACTAGTTTGCTAAAGTTGTTTTTTGAAATAATCTTTAATATTTAATAAACAATGCTATTAACAGTGGTGGTCCGAGAGGCAAAGTTGCTCAGAATGAAGATGTACAACATGCGGTATGAATGTTGTGGATGTGTGCCAAAAATCGCATGGTATAAAATCCTTTACGCACGTGAAAAACGCGAGTTCTTTCTAATTCCTCACAGGCCTCTTGGGCCGTGAGTCAAACAGGCCCAGCGAGTTTTGTTACGATCACCCTCCGTTAACCTTGTCTGATAGCTGTTAAAAAAAATTTGCCCGCTACTGGATACATTTTTCAAGATATGCGAATGTCCTCAAAGGCAGTTTTGGCATCTTGGACGAAGACACAGCATACCAATTTTCAATTCAATCAGACTTAGGGTTGCTTAGTTATAGCACTTTTTATGGTTTTTCCATGTTATAGCACCACCAAGTGGCCAGTCGCCGCATGCTTTTTACACGACCACAGAATGAGCTCTTACATACTGTATACTCACTCCGTTCACGAGTTATAGCCATTTTAGTAAAAGTGTCTTCTCCCACTTCGAATGTTTAAATAGAAATTGTAACTTTTTTTTTTTTATATAATAATTATTGATAATCAGAATCTTGCTGCACTGGTTTGGTTCCGATCGGGCCAAAAACCTATAGGACTAGTTCCCAAAAAATCCCAAATACCCGAAAATGCAGACAATGCAGACGGTGTGAGTACCACCAGCCCTCAAACTTTCAAGTCTCTACGACTTACGGTTTGGTCTGCCAGATCACTTATGGGGGAGAATGCTGATCTCTGGACATTTTAACAATTACAATAGGGTTTGAACCCCTAATAATTTTGTTTTTTCTCATATAAGTCAGGGGAAACATTAGATCTGTTCCAAAAGCTATTAGCTGCTTACCCAGTTGACCAATCACAACACACTGATCCAGCCAATCAGAGCACACTGCGCTTTTCAGAAGGAGGGGCTTCACAGAGACAGGAACTAACAGAGCGTTAGACTGGGAAGAGAGAAGCTTCAGCAATGTTAAATATAGGAAAAAAATGTGTTTTTGAACATTCAAACATGAAAACCAGTAGATTATTCCAGTAGAGCCCAAAATCAAAAACAAGACTTCGTAGAAGGCCTCTTTAAATGGCCCTGCGGCCCCTGAAACTCCCCGCCGGGCCCCTGGCTGAGAAACACTGCTCAAGATGCCCCATTTTGTCCAAAGTCTATTCAAGAAAGTCATTTCATTTGGAGCACATATTTGCAACACCTCTGGGCAACTATTTTGGGAATCCAAGACCAAGTCCTTTCTACATGATTGGGAAACTCACATTCAAATAATATTTCAAAAACCATGAGCTAAAAAAATTGACATGAACTGTCCCATAAATGTTGTTTCTTATTATGCCCAAATAGCATTACAGGGATAGTTCATCATTTGCTTACCCTCAAGTTGTTCCAAACCTGTATAAATTTGAAGAATGCTTGTAACCAAACAGTTGATGGACCCTATTGACTTTCATAGTATTTTTTTCCCCATACTATGGAAGTCAATGGTGCACCATGACTGTAGCCTAATGCTAATTAAAATGACTGTTGTTAATATGCTTTTAAATGGAGACTTACATTAGCTTAGTGACATGCTAACATCAAACTCTATTACAAGCTCTCCACATCAGTCACTTATTAGGTGCCATATTTCAGTTATGATGATACCTTGAAGGCAGATACCAAGACTAGGTTCACTAGGTTTTGGAAGTGAACTAGTGTGTGTGTGTGTGTGTGTGTGTGTGTGTGTGTGTGTGTGTGTGTGTGTGTGTGTGTGTGTGTGTGTGTGTGTGTGTGTGTGTGTGTGTGTGTGCGAGAGAGCAGTCCAGTATTTAGCCAACGGTCTGTTCCTTCATGCTAAGCTCTCTCCACACACACACACACACACACACACACACACACACACACACACACACACACGGCTGTTAACACCGACGGCAGCTGAAGGATGCGTGTGGAGCTCATCGCTGTGGCTCTTGGCCTCGGAGAAACGCCATGCAGAGCTGTTTACGAGATTCGAGGAATTTCCATAAACTCTCCGAGCTATTCAGATGTGTGATTTAATACCCACTGTTTAGCCAGATGGCACTGGACACATTTCAATGCATAATTCACATTTTATTTGTATCAATAGAGTGTAGGCTAATATACATTTGGTAGCAGCCAAGCAGTCGTTTTCGACAGATTACATGACAGGCTTCTCTTGCTGTGCTAAATTTTCATCTCTTGGCACAGCAAAAGTAAACAAACAAATATTGAATATCATGATTTGCCAAAGCCAGTTCGAGAGAATATGTCACTCAGGAAAGTTGGCACAAGACCTATGAACGCAGGTTGAACGTTTCAAAAACAAAACTCTCATAATATCATAATATTTTTGTGATTATTCATTATAATTTGGTTAACATGTGTATTCAGATAAGAGTCAACTATGATGAAAGAAAACTTTGTTCTCAAGATTTCCACGGGGAATGTTGTATAATTTTTTATCAGATATAATTTTATGCATTTAATGAATTACAGTTTCTGTTTAGCAAAGCAATATTTTTTATATATTTGCCTTATGTTGTCCATTCTGATAAATTGTTTTGTTTAATAATTTATTCACTTAGCCTAAACTTTGAAGCCATTAAAACTGATTGTAATCTAAATATGGTGTGGGAGATGTTATGTATTTAATTACTTACTTAGTATAACCTGTAAAATGTAGGCTAGTCTCAAATCAGTGCCAATAAATAGCAGGTATTATTGTGACAACTTACCCCATAGTGCAGGGGTGGGGAACGTTGCCGTTGGTCCAGGAGAGTTTAGCTCCCTCCCTGAAAACCCTCCCCTGAGTGTAGCCTGAGTGACCCTGAAGACATTGATTAGCTTGTTCATGTGTGTTTGAACTAAACTCTGCAGGACAGTGGCTCTCCGGGACTGCGTTAGCCAGTGTCTCAACATGTCCAGCCATGCAGGGGTTAAATGTAACAACCTTTGTTTCTTGTGCAATAAAATTTGAATTGTAAATAGTTATGTTGTTGACTTAAATATGTGAGTATAAATAAATATATAAGAGTGTATACATATATAAGTATAAATTATTTATTTATTTTTTTCCACTGAAGAGTGAGATCCCAGCCAGAGATCTTTTTATTTAAAAAAAAGCATAGGTATGGCCTGTCTGTTGTAGGGATGCCAGTGTAAATTTGTGCCAGCCCTGGAAAAAGAAAAAGAAAAAAAAGGACGAAGTCTCCCAGATCATTGTGAATAACAGCCCTGATTCTATTTGTGTTGTGTGTGATTTACGCGCCGCTTCCTCTGCGCGCGGTCTGAGGAAACAGATGCGCGGGACTGCGCTTTTCCTCAATTCCTGGGAGAGAGATTGTGGACCGAGGCTCTGGCTCTCTGCGCTCGTGAGAGAGGCTGGTAAACGCTACTTATATGGACTCTTTGCTTCCCTTTTCTGCAATTCTCCATTTCCTTCTGGTTTCCACTTGCGTATGTCCGTGTGGGCCGGTCGGGCTTCCCCTCGATCCGCGCGGGACAGGGCAAGGTCAGCAGCGCCCAGTGATGACGTCACCAGGACACTTAATTCATACATGAGGAATGAAGAGGCCGCGATTTGGGACACGCCCGCCGGACACAGTGGCCCTTTGATCAGGACGGGTCACGCGCACTGTGATGATGGTGTCACTCCAACAAATGCTTATCAGTGTGTGTGTGTGTGTGTGTGTGTGTGTGTGTGTGTGTGTGTGTGTGTGTGTGTGTGTGTGTGTGTGTTCAGACTCCAGCTCTCATTAGGGTCGTGTCAATGATGCTTGATTTTGGGATCCGCAAAAAATCACTGAAATGGGTGTATTTTGATAGGACATATATATCTGATCACAATGAAAGTAGGCCTATAATTTGCTTTAAAAAAATGAACTGCCATGACAGGCTTCTCTTGCTCTTATATCTCATCATGGCACAGCAAAAATAAACAAACAAATATGGAATAACATGCTTTGCTAAAGCCAGTTTGAGATCATGTCAGAAGTTGCAGGAAAGTTGTCACAAGATCTATATTAAGAGCTGAACGCATGCGCATAAAGATTTCAATTCCAATATCATAATATTTTTGTAATAGCATTTGTTAACATGTGAAAACAATAAAACCACAATGACTTTCAGACAAGAGTCAACTTGTGTTCGCAAGATTTCCAGATTGGGAATACTGTATTATTTTTTTTAAATAATTTGATCCATTTCATCAATTGCAGATTCTGTTTAGCAAAACAATATTTTTTTGCATATAATGTTGTCCATTTTTATTAATTGTTTTGTCTAATAATTTCTTAATTTAGCTTAAACTTTGCTGAAAAGCCATTAACGCTGTTTTATTTTAAATGTTGTGGGAAATGGCATTTATTTAATTACTTATAGTATAACCTGTTTAAAAAAAAAAGTATTTTACTCAAATCAGGTATTCTACTACAAGAATGATTATAAGATTATTAATTTCAATAATTAATTATTTTGTATTTAATGTGTATAGAAATACTAGCACTTTCTTGTCAATGACCCACGGTAAAGTTTCGCTTTATCAGACAATCTGACAGCAAAATATAGCTAATCTTGAGAAGATTTAAAAGAGGAAGGCTATTGAGTTAAGAGTAGAGTTGGAATGGGAAACTATTATATTCTAAGGGAAGAGAATGAATACACGTCGTCAATAAAGAAACATGCCTTTACTGACCGCTGATGCATTATTGTTGTGTCATAAATGCTCAATGATTCTTCATGATGCATGGAGCTTTGCGTGGATAAGAGCGCCATCTACAGGATGCTTTACGCACAACACACTGCGGGTGCATGCGCAAATAATGTGTGATGTCAGGTAGCCGAAATGTTAGCAGTAATCCATGGATTTTGAATTTATTGGGATTATTGTTACACAGAGAGAAAAAGGTGTAAAAACTGTACCTTTCGGGGTCCAGCAGCTTGTCACTGCATGGGGCAGCAGGCTAGCCTTAAAAGAACATCTTTGTAGGCCTACCTTTTTTTTTTTTACCACAAAAAGGTTCAAAGTAGTACCTTAAGGTATTTGTACTCTAAAGTAAAAAGATATGCATCTTTTATGAGTAAAAAGGTACAAATATGTCATTTTATATTATACTCCGAAAGGTAAAATATTTAAAAACTGTTTCTATGTATACATTTTCTAAATATGGAAAGGGTTCATATAACCACATTCTCCTATGTCTTGGATAGCAAACATGTAGTTTCCTCAGACCGCGTTTATATAATGAGGTCTTCAGAACTGCTTTCTGCGGGGGAATAATGTTTGTGAACCTGTTTTGGGAACATAATAACCACCTATTGTTTTTGGATCATGGTTGCACAATGCTCAATCAAGAGTCAAGGCACAGTTGCTCAGATGAGCTCGGCCTGCAGCTCCACCTACTGGTCATCATGAGAGTTGAGCTGGAGACTCTGCACTGTAACCTGTGCAGCACAGTACAATTTAAAACAGCTGCTTTCTATGCGGATTTATTGTGAAATGTAATGTATTCCTGTGATCAAAGCTGAATTTTCAGCATCGCTACTGTGTTTTCAGTGTCTTCAGTGTCACGTGATCCTTCAGAAATCATGATAATATGATGATTTGATGCTCAAGAAACATATTTTATTACATAAAAATATTTGTGCTGCTGAATATTCCTGAAGGAAATGTGCTCCATTTTTTCATGATACTTTGATGAACAAAACATTAAAAAGAAGATACCAACTTGCTGAATAAATAAATAGGCCTAAATAAATAAATAATAATTTATTAAAGGGGGGGGGGGGGTGTACTGACCCCCAACTTCTGCTATACATATGGCTGAACTAAAACAGGCAATGAAATGCTGATGGTTTCAGTTGCTTCACTGAAAAACTTGTATTCTCCTGCAACTCTATATTTTATTTAATGCTTTGACTATATAGGCTACCAATGCTTGAACTAATGCATTTGCTGAGAATCAGCGATTTTTACACAAAGCACCTCACTATTTCTTCTGAAACAGGTTGTGATATTGAAACCAGCCCAAATTAAAAACATAAATAAATAAATAACTGAAAATGAAGGTTCACTGCAGGGGTCTCCGGGTCCATCAGCAGATCCTCCTCCCTGTCCGCAGATTTATTCAGAAGACTTGCTGACCGCAGCTGCTGCCACACAGAGCCAGCGTTACATAATTCACTTATTTTTTAAGAGGATATAAAACTTTGGTTAATTATTGCCTTAAGTGCTGTCCTGAAACCCGGAGAAGATCACGCAGTGTGTGTGTGTGTGTGTGAGCCGTGAGTGACGTCACGAGGCCACAGGTCAAGCCGCCATCACTCAGTTCTCCGCCGCGTGGACTCTTTTTGTATTCCTTTTCATTTATTGATTTTTCACTTGCATGGTGTAGTTTTATTGTGATTATTTCAGCATAAATGTTATGAAAAGCGAATCTCTCGGTTTTACAGGTCCTCGTTCAGGCTTTTATTTCACCGGCTACAAAACACGTTCAGTCAGCAGCTCAGGGCCTTCGAGACCTCAAGCGTGTGTGTGTGTGTGTGTGTGTGTGTGTGGGATTTGATACATCCATTGTCAGGCGACTGTCGGCTCTAAACTCTAACAGAAAAGTGTATGATCAACAGCTGAGTGAAGATCTCAGTGAGAAGAAGTCACACTCAACACATCAATCATACTACAGCTCAGATACTGAACAACACATGAGAGTGTGTGTGTGTGTGTGTGTGTGTGTGTGTGTTTGTGTGTGTGTGTGTGTGTGTGTGTGTGTGTGTGTGTGTGTGTGTGTGTGTGTGTGTGTGTGTGTGTGTGTGTGTGTGTGTGTGTGTGTGTGTGTGTGTGTGTGTGTGTGTGTGTGTGTGTGTGTGTGTGTGTGTGTGTGTGTGTGTGTGTGTGTGTGGGGAGATCTCAAAAGACCCGATAGATCAACGTCACCACACACTCAGGAGGAAAACCAGAGGCAAAAGAACAGCAGAAGAACAACAACAGTAATAAAGTGCAGGAGGGCCACATTATATCTGTATTTGTCCATTCTGGAGATGAAAAAGTTATTGATGTTTCATTAGGCCTGTCGTTTCCTCGGAGCACGGTGTCTAGTTTAACCCTTGTGCATCAATTAAATAAAGTTACACAGTGGTCCATAGAGGACAAAAATGTTTGTGTCCAAAAAACTTGTTATAAAATGTTGACGCTTAGCTTAGGAGCACAGACTTAAGTTTAGTCTCATTTTAAAGAAGACCCTTGGCTGATTGTTGAAGTAAACGTTTAAAAAAGTGAAACCAAAAAAAAAGTTGAAGATGTTTAAGTTTATAAAAATGATTTATGAACAATATTGTATATAAAGAATATATTTTAGGGAACATGTTGAACTCTAAAACTGCTAGAAAATCAAAACCATAAGTCTGAACAATTTGTGTGCCAAATTTGAGGTTGATATCTCAAAAAATTAGCTTTCGGTAGTTTTTCTCTCAAATATTTCAAACACACACACACTTTTTTTATTACACATACAAACCACGCACTGACATCCATACCAACACACCCACACAATTATCGCTGCATAATTTATCCAATTGGCTCTATAATATGCAAAAGCAGAAAACAGGAATAAAGCGAGCCGTGACTGTTTGCTTTATAGGCCAAACCTTTGAAAATGGCACCATTTGGAAAAAAAAAATAGTTTAACAATTACAAATGTTAAGCCTTGCCAACAAAATGAAAGCCTATTAACAATTATTAGCCTACATAATTTCATAGTAAACGGCCCTGGGTTTTTACAAATGCAGTTTTATTTCAACTGGGACATTTTTTGTCCTTAAAGGGGGGGTAAAATACTTAGTTTCAGTCAATCTCATGTTAATCTTGAGTACCTATAGAGTAATAGTGCGTCCTTCATATCTCCAAAAAGTATTTAGTTTCATCATATTTATAAAATAAAAATACAGCTTTCCGATTCTATCCGGAAAAAGCCGAGGTCCTTGATTCTGGGCGTGGGCGGAGCTATAGAGTCAAGCGGGAGCGCGTGATACCGTTGTACTTACATGAATGGGGTGTTTTATCACTGTGACCGCGCCAGGTTTTAATTGCAACCGGTTTGCAAATCCAGCGACGGCCTGGGCCTTGTTAATAAAACATTCGTCACTGAAATGACCAGAAGAACACAAAACCGCACTTTCCACACTCCTTTGCTGTCCCGGAAATACAAACTGCATCCACTGTTCCAGTAACACTGGGTTCTTTGGGAAGCTGAACAAGGTAAACTTTCCCTCACATCCCAAAACACACTTTTTTGGAGACATTCTTGACATCAACCATTCCTATTTAGCGCTGATGATGATGATTTCCGGTAGTAGCGCGTCGATATGCGCTTGGGTCTTTCCATAGACAGTATATAAGAGGGTCTTTCTCTCCTCTGGTCGACGTGTGCGTGAACGCGCTTTTCCGAGAGCAATGCTCATATAAGGAGTTCCACTCTGGTCTACGTCATTAGATCTACGATAGAAAAAAAACAGCCGAAACGTGTTGCAATCCGGAAGTATGATTTTCAGCACAGAAATTCTCTGTTATTCATTCAAAATAACTTTTCAAACTTTGGCCATTATTAGCATGAGAATCCATCTCTTTAACACTGTAAACAACTCTGAATACATGAAACACCATTGTACCCCCCCTTTAAGGTCCTGAGTGGAACTTTATGTATCTACACGTATGCAAACTAGATTTATGAAAGGAAATGGAGTTGAAATAGTACTGTGCCAAAATGTATGCAGTTGGCATTAACACAGAAGAAATGATAAATAAATAAAACGAAACTGAAAAAGACACAAATGTCCATAAAGTTGCACGAAAGCTCTGATTTAATTCATGTTCTTCGTAGGCCTAATCTATAATCAGAATAACTTCCCCTTCCTCTATCGCGAGATCGCGACTTCCATTATTAAATAGTTATTCAACTCTGTGCACATGAAACTAGCCTTTCATTTATTTTAAGATTAGGCTACTCTCGCATTATTAAAAATAGTGAATTATAAAACAAAAATATTATGAAATGGCTGCTTAAATGCTGAAGCTGCTGCCATTTTGAGCATTTCTGCATAGGCCTTGGTTGAAAACGTCTTCTGATAACCAAACCTCTGAGAGAGAAGTCTTCAGCTGTTAAAACAGCGTTATTACCGGAGAACAGGAGACCTGAGCTGCATTTCTCTCGGCTCGAGTGACACTGACGCTTTTATAGCACTGAATGGACTGTTTACAATCAGAATAAATCAGATTATCACCCACAGACATTAGATAAAACGATCCGAGAGACTCATTAAAGGTCACAGTGTTCAGCAGAACATAATGCCACCCTGTCCGAGAGCTTTTAGCTGTTTAATTAAGAAACAAATGATCTGGAACTAACATGCGTTTACCAGTCCAGCGTGTTGCGAAGAGAGAGAGAGAGAGAGAGAGAGAGAGAGAGAGAGAGAGAGAGAGAGAGAGAGAGAGAGAGAGAGAGAGAGAGAGAGAGAGAGAGAGAGAGAGAGACTTCATTTCGTCGCCTCTTTTAACTGTAACAAAATATGCTTCTCTAATAAATCTGAATCAGACATCTGCCAATAAATAAACGAGCTCTAATATTGGAAGTGAGAGTGGCTGTTTTATTATGCTAGTATTTCATCTGTCACATTGTGGTAATGATGACACACATTATAACCATCTCATAAAACTGCTGTAAATCATCACACACCCCTGCATTCACGCTTCTACCAGAGAGCTTTTGCCAAGGCCATTGACGTCGATTTATTCAACTATTACAAGTAGGATGCTGCTTACATGTTAAATGACTTCTGTTATTAGTTCAGTATGCCAACGCATGGGTGGCCAGCAGGTGGCGCACTGGACTATGTGTTTATTAATGGCCTTTTGCTGATTAACCTGTGTGTAAAAACCAGTCTGACTGCATCTTTCTCCACACACACTTTGGTTTGATTGGTGGATGATGTCATGGAAACATCCGCGCGATCACACGGTTTATTGAATATGAATGTAGGCCCTCACTTTCTCGTTTTAACTAGCATCGCATAATTTCCTCATGAACACAATGTGATCAGGTATTGCTTCCAAGAGAAAGCCTTCATATCAAATATCAAACTAAGCAGCATTGTTTTACGGCAAGGAAACAAGTAGTATTGTGACACTCTGTGTTTGTGAAACATTAGTGGGTCATGTAATTAATGTTGTTATGAAGTAACTCAAGGAAAATCTGAAATAAAAGCACCTTTAGACCGGTTGGAAATGTAATGAAATGGTGAGTGAGAGTTCGGTTTAGGGAATTCTCTGTTTGGTTGGGTTTTCACTGTATTTACTGTAATTTCTAAAGCATTGTCTATGAGTCACATGTTGATACACAAACACATCCACAGAAGGACACCGGCCCTGTTTACAGTCACAGTTGCATCATCTCAATTATAGTGCAGTTGTGTTGTCATCAGCAAGACACACAGTGTCCAGACCTGACAGTGAGATACATGGTACAGTATACACTGCCTGAGATTTTAAAAAATCATTTAATTTTAATACTAATTTAGAATTTAGTAATTCTAATTTACTAATTTTAATTTATCAATCCACCCATCCAACCACGCATCCCTCCATCCACTCATCCATCTATCCATTCTCCTCTCCATCCATCCACTTATCTATCCCTCCATCCACCCCTCCATCCACTCATCCATCTATCCATTCATCCACTCATCCATCCCTCCATCCACCCATCCACCCATCCCTCCATCCATCCACACATCCCTCCATCCACTCATCCATCTATCCATTCATCTCTCCATCCATCCACTCATCCATCCATTCATAAATGCATCCATCCGTCATCCAATCAATCCATCCATCCATCCACTCATCCATCCATCCATCCACTCATCCATCCATCCATCCATCCATAAATGCATCCACTCATCCATCCATCCATCCATCCATCCATAAATGCATCCACTCATCCATCCATCCATCCATCCATCCATAAATGCATCCATCCGTCATCCAAACAATCCATCCATCCATCCATCCACCCACTCATCCATCCATCCACTCATCCATAAATGCATCCATCCGTCATCCAATCAATCCATCCATCCACTCATCCATCCATCCATCCATCCATCCATCCATCCACTCATCCATCCATCCATCCATCCACTCATCCATCCATCCATCCATCCACTCATCCATCCATCCATCCATCCATCCACTCATCCATCCATCCACTCATCCATCCATCCATCCATCCATCCATAAATGCATCCATCCCATCCGTCATCCACTCATCCATCCATCCATCCATCCACTCATCCATCCATCCACTCATCCATAAATGCATCCATCCTTCATCCAATCAATCCATCCATCCATCCATCCATCCAACAACTGCTAATATCTGTATGTCTTTCACATTAAATTATATTAATAAGTATATATTATAAGTGCCAACATTTGGCAACAGTACTACTGATAGTCTATGATTAGTTTGGTGGGTATCATATTGTGTGTATCATATTTTCTAAGGCCGTGTGTCCACTGCCTTGTCAAAAATATGTCAAAAACTATTTTCTGTAGCTTAAGTCGCTGGATGTAGCCTACATAGATTTTTTTTTTTAAATGCATAACATATTTATTAGGATCAGCACAAATGAAAACAACAAAGTGGTAACACTTTACAACAAAGTCTAATTTATTAAGATTAGTTATTTAATGCATTAGTTAACATGAACTATGGACTATATATTTTTACAGAATTTAGTAGCCATAGTTAAATAAACTTTTTTTTGTTCAAAATGTATATAATGAATCCATCTTCCAAACTGTGTATTTTTCTTATACTGAATCACTACAATACGCCTAAAATGAGTGTTTATATTGGGACTATTTTAGACCAGCCGCTGCGGAGTAGCCCAGTACCTGCGTGACTCGTCTTATACATAAACAGAGAGAAGTAGCTCCGGCTACAATGTTCTTCCGCCAGACGCACGCAGTGCTCTTCTGCCGCCACTGAAGTGTCCGACAGCGCCTCCAATGGCCGAAGTGTGTCATTACACCAGCGCTTTACTCCGCGTGGCGTGCAGAGACCGAGGGGGCGCAAAAGCTGCAGCATGGAGGTACCAATTTATCAATATTCCTGTTTTTATACGGAGTGTGGAGAATTAATAATAATACATATCTCATGTGAGTTTATTATAGTGGCTTGGTGTTAATATGGTGCATTCTGCTGCTGTCATGTTAACCCAGCCGTGTGTCTGCGGCCGAGAGCAGAGCAGATACTGAAAGCATAACGTTAACGTTACTGTTAAGACGGATATATTACTATTTCCAAACGAAACACGAGACTCTTGGTGTTACAGTTACTGTCTTAAACACCAAACCCGTGCCGGGCATGCACTCGTGGTTCAATTTTTAACGTGCTGCTAATGTTTTGGTTAGGGAGGGGGGTTGTCGACTATCGTTAACGAAATATTGGGCCTGTTATTTTGCAAACATGACCGTATGATATACAGATACAAGAATGTAATTTTTAATTTTAATATTATCTCTAACAATATGGAGGAAACCATAGGAAACACGAAAAAGAAATCTAAAATGGCGCGTGAACTCGTTGGGAAGGAATGTTCTAGACGCTCCCCCTCAGCCTCCGGTTTATTCCCAACCGTCTCCTCCTGACTTTGGTCTTTATCTCGGAAGAATGCGCGTTTAATCTTTGATCTTCGTGTTCACACATAGCCATTCTAGTCCTTTTGGTCATGTAATGCCATTGAAACCTTCTGCCACTGGCCGAAATACGAATCTTACTATGGCATAGGGTTAGCTAATGAATATTAACAAGGTTGCGAGGTAATTTTCTGGAGCGTCCAATCACGCGCTCTACTTAATATTCATGAATCAAGCCTCAGTAACATAAGTTAATTGGCTAACTGACCTTTCAACGTCACTCTTTCAGCCAATAAGGAGGGATTGGTGGGCTTACGTCACTCAATCTAATGCATATTAAATTAGCCTTCACGTAATATGGCAAAAGTATGGCCTGATGCAGTCCTGCAGAAACACCCACACATTCACTGAACACATGTCATTATCAGCTTTAAACAATTAACTTAATAGCTTTACAGCATTATGCATCATAAAGGGACAGTTGTATCTGTCTAATGACGCATATTTGTAAAAAGGCAAAGGTTGAAGACAACAAGTAATTGTAATTTTTTCAGGTTTCTCAGAAAACACAAAAAAACTGAAAAGTGACTTGGGCAATTATTTTAGGAAGGTGACGATATGTAACTGTGTGTTTTCTGTGAGCAGGGTCGAGTCAGTAAGGAGCCGGAGCAGCTCAGGAAGCTGTTTATTGGTGGACTGAGTTTCGAGACCACAGAGGACAGTTTACGAGCTCACTTTGAGCAATGGGGCAAACTCACAGACTGCGTGGTGAGTGGCCGTCAGATCACATGCTTTTCAGTCTCGCTTTAGAGACTAGTTGCGTTCACTTTGAAATGTGTCTGCAGAAGATGCAATCCCAGCTATGTTTCCATCCAAAGTTGGGAAATTGGCACAAAATATCAGTAATAAAAAAAATGGAAGCTGCTACAATCGAGGAAACCCAGTGTGACTGAAGTCACTTCTTTAAAAAAAGAGGTTTAAAAATGTTTAGACCTCGTCGTCTCTCTCTCTCTCTCTCTCTCTCTCTCTCTCTCTCTCTCTCTCTCTCTCTCTCTCTCTCTCTCTCTCTCTACCATTTTTCTGATCACATGATCTGTTGAGGCAGTCACATGACTTTTTTTTTGCACATCAACGGATTTATTCTGCCAATGCATTTCCATCACAGTTAAAAAAAAAATAATAATCTGCCTCAATTAAGTTTTTTGCATGCACATTTTAAAAATGTGTATTTGTGTATGTGCATTTTGGCATTTCCATACTGCGACTTATTTTTTATATGCAATATTCAGAAATTTGTCTAGATGTCTATAACTATGTGCTGAATGGCCACGTACGGTACAAGACTTGTGTGGTACGATCCGAAGCTCTGCCTAGCCAGCGCCAAGGCCAGAAGATCACCATGTAAAGAGTGACATTACAGTAAAATTTTAAAGATGTGAATATTTTCTAGAAAAAAAAAATCCAGATACAGCAAATACATTTTTTAACTTGCGTATTTGATTATTATTTCTTACCAGTTCTTCAAAAAGTCTAGTCTCAATCAATCACAACAATATACAATCATAGATGATTCAATAAATGGCGCAAAAATGGTCTATCTATAGAAATAGCACTAATAACAACAGCAATAAAACCACTGTTATTGATGATATTATCCTTGATGTTGTCTTTCCTCAGGTAATGAGAGATCCAGCAAACAAGCGCTCGCGAGGCTTCGGCTTCGTGACGTACTCCTGTGGCGAGGAGGTTGACGCTGCAATGGCAGCTCGGCCACACAAAGTGGACGGTCGTGTCGTTGAGCCCAAACGGGCCGTTTCCCGAGAGGTACGGTTACACTCACTCAGAACATCGAGCTGTGGCCAGTTAGGGTGGCCACAGCATGTCCGTGACTGCACAACTGCACATTACCTGCGTCTGTCTATGAGGTCAAGTCATATATATTCCTGGAAAGGTTGCCATGTCCAAGGAAAGCTAAATATTTGATGTATCGTCATTTTAACGTTTAAAGTCCCTGTAAAGTCAAAATTAAGTATGTGTTCTGAGTAGGGGTGTGCGATATTACGATTTTTGATCGTGGACGATTAAAATGTCTCCACGATCTGCTTTTGAAGAAATATCGTAGGATCGTCCATTTTATCAGTTTGCAGTTCTGGCGCCTCCGTCTCAACATACTTTACAGCGCTACGTTTATCCACATGAAATGCAGAGGAACGGGACACTGTAGTTCATAAAAATTAATTATTTGCATGTGCTTTAAAGCCTTGCCGGTTAAACATGTCATTCGCTGCTGATGCGCTGTTCTAACGGGCGCTTTTCTGAGCGCAAACACCCGACGCGCATGCACTAAAAGCCTGTCTAACAGCGTCTGATTACTGGACTAAGTTATCTTTCGAGTCTTATTGCGCTAATACTGTCAAGGTTTACATAAACAAAGTTGGTTATGTCTAAAGTGAAAGAACAATAGAAAAAATTAAGAAAAAATCTGCTTGTCAGATGCGTGTAGACTCGTTGCGCGCAGATCTTAAAGTGACAGAAGCCCTAATAGTAAACATGCTGCCGCTTGTCCTTAAAGGGACAGTTACCCCCCCCAAAAAATTCTGTCATTATTTACTCACTCTCTAATGTTGTTCCAAACCTGTATTAATTTGTTTCTTGTGCTGAACACAAAAGAAGATATTTTGAGGAGTGTGGCTAACCGGGCGGTTGCTGGTCCCCATTGATTACCATAGTAGGAAAAAAACTATTATGGAAGTCACTGGGGTACATCAACTGTTTGTTTACCCACATTCCTCCAAATAACTTTTATTTTCAACAGAAGAGGGAGACTTATTCGGGTTTAAAGCGGCTTGAGAAAATTTACATTTTTGGGAGAACTATCCCTGTTAATAAAACAACAAAATACAAAGAGCATCTCACTCACTCTTGACTGATAACTTTAATAGTAGCTTTAATTAGAATCAATGTAAAATTTATACAGTAAAGTCGATGTTGTGTTTTTATTTTCATATTTGTTCATTTAATTACTTTCTTCAATGCTGTTAAATACACCTGTAGCTGAAAAAATAAAGCATTGTTTATTTAATTTGTATATTAAGTTGTGTATGTGTATCTTTGTTATTAATTTTTAATAACAAAGAAAATTACAAAGATTTTTTTATCTTCGCCACTTTGGCCTAAATGTCTGCCATTCTTTTTTATTTTATATTTTGTTACCTAAGGCTTTGTTTTTAAAATAGGGACATTAGTTTGGCTGTGATGCTCAGTCACTTGCAAAATAGTAAAACCAACATGAAAAGGAATCGTGATAAAATCGTGAATCGTGATTTTCCTGAAAAAAATCGTGATATGATATTTTTGCCATATCGCCCACCCCTAGTTCTGAGTTTGTCATATCACAGAAAAATGTGTTATTAGCCACCCAATTACTTGGCTAAGGAATCATATTGATCATATAAATAAACAAAAAAAATCACGTTAGAGGGTTGCAGAATTTAGTACGTAGGCCTACTGTGGACTACCTACTATAATTATAACATAAGCACACAAGGCAGCTTACCCTCATTGGTGGGCACGCACTGCCGAGGATGGCACCAGGTGTCGGCGCGACGGGAGGATGACGGCCGAGGCGGGAGATAGTCGGTTCGGCCACATTCACCAGTAACAGCGGATTATCAGAGCATCCCAGTTGTCTCCGACGAAAGTTTATAAAACTATCCCGTGTAAAATGATCACTACAGAGGCGGGTTTTGGTGGTGATCCTCAGCTCTCCATCAAGGTGGCTCTTCACAAAATTAATCCACCTCTTCTTGATGTGATCGTTTTTAGGAAATTTAAATAAGGACACCGATCTGTTTCGTAGCCTACATGATCGCATCCAGGTAGTACGCATTTCCAGGTAGTACCTTGTTTCATTATATCTATCTTTTAATGAATCAGCGTTTGTGAACGTGTTCGCTGAATGAACGGTTTAATGACTCACTCAAATGAGTTGCCGTAACAATGTGACAGCCTTTCAATTAGGACTGGGACGGCTACCGCAATACCGCGGTCACGTGACTCCTACCGCGGGTCTGAACTCGTCACCGTCATCACAAAAAAAAAAACATTGCCTGCACATGTGTGCACGTTGTGTCTAATGACATGGATTCATTGATTCTAATGACATTAGAACATCGGCAAATCTGACCTTACCTGACTAGGCTAGCCTACAGTACAGTTTTATCATTGTAATAAAAAACGCAATTTGGCACATCATTTCAACATGCTTCCTGTTTATTTCTCGTGTCTGTGAGGCAAGTGGCCTATACGCTGAGTTTCGGTTCATTCATGAGACGAGCTCCAGTTCACGTGCAATGCAAGAGATCGCACCGGCGCCTCCGCGTCCTCATTATATGTCTGCTATATTTGCTTCTTATTTATCAATTCCAGGCAATTGGTTGATGAAACAGTGATTAAAATTAAGGTACAATTTATACAAAACGAAATTCGATTTAAAGAAAGGCTTTTTTACAAAACAAATCTTAATAAAGTGGTCAAAATAATCTCTGACCCATCTTATGATCCTACTCATGCTGTTCACTTTTCATATACCGGTAATCAACATAGATTCAATTAAAATAATAAAATAACATTATATTATGTAAACATAAATATGGAATATAATTTATTACTGCCTGATGATAATTTGACTATTTCAAAGTGTGCTCGTTTTTAGTTTAGTTTTTTCCGGAGGTAACAACATTTAACTCATTTAAGTCTGTCTAGCAAAAAATGTAAACCATAGCCTATATTTCTTTTTGCCAGCACTTTATTTAGACATTCCAT
Source organism: Phoxinus phoxinus (assembly GCF_949152265.1). Classification (NCBI taxonomy): domain Eukaryota; kingdom Metazoa; phylum Chordata; class Actinopteri; order Cypriniformes; family Leuciscidae; genus Phoxinus; species Phoxinus phoxinus. Next base: position 6,069,130 of record NC_136882.1, on the reverse strand, counting down.
TTCTGTTCTAAATGTGAACTAATAAATGTAATAAACGTGTTCCTTATTATGTTTAATTGTCTTAAGCCGTGCGCGCTGGGTGAAATTCTGTTGTTGAGGGAGTGGGGGATTTAAAGCGGTTTATTTCTATACCGGGGGAATTTCTTGCTTTTCAACCACGGTAAGAAAAAATCCATACGTCCCAGCCCTAGTTGACGGTAATGTTTTCTCTTGGTTCATCTCAGTATGAATTAATTTTGATATATAAGTCGCACCTGACTATAAGTCGCAGGACCAGCAAAACTATGAAAAAAAGTGTGACTTATAGTCCGGAAAATATGGTATATTGATTTGTTACTATATAAATAATCTGAATGATTACTCCAGGGTTTCTATTTGAATATAAGCAACATATAATTTATTTCTGTGATGCAAAGCTGAATTTACATCAGCGATTACTCCAGTCTTCGGTGTCACATGATCCTTCAGAAATCCTGATACTACTATAAATGAATGTACTTTGATTATCCAGGACTCTAATAGACCTGGAGCCCACCTGACCGTGAAGAAGATCTTTGTGGGGGGAATCAAGGAAGACACAGAGGAGTATCACATCCGGGAGTACTTTGAGCCGTTCGGGAAGATCGAGACCATCGACATAATGGAGGAGCGCTCCACTGGGAAAAAGAGAGGGTTCTGCTTCGTCACCTTCGATGACCATGATACCGTGGATAAAATTGTTGGTGAGTTTGGATGGAAACCATTTACTGACCATTTACACAGACTGACTGACAGAATAAATGGGTTTATGGGTAAATTAGTCCATCTAAAACGATTAAAACAGCATTTTGCTGATTGTTATGAACTGCCATTAATTTATATATTACATGGAATATTTGTACTTCAGTCTAAATATTAACATTTTTGTAAAATACTATTTAAGTGATTGCAAAAAAAAGTGGTTAAAATTAAAACTCAATAATACACTAAAATAAACGGGTCCCCTAAAAAAATCTATTTATTTTTAGTTAAAATCTTCATGTTGATGTACAGTAGTGGCCCAAAGTGATGTACGGCCTTGTGAAATTGAATCACTCTTCATTCAAATATTATTATAAATGTGTTAAAGATTTTGCAAGCTCTTGTGTAGTTGTACTTGGAGATATTTGTGTTATTTTTGGCCAGGCTGTCATAAAATGAAATTGTGGAAACCATTAGTTAACATGAACTAATGATGAACTGCACTTCTACAGCATTTATTAATGTTAATTTCAGTATTTACTAATGCATTATTAAAATCAAAAGTTGTATTTGTTAACATTAGTTAATGCACTATGAACTTACATGAATATGATAATGAACAACTGTGTTTTTATTAACAAAGATTAAATAAATACTGTAACAAATGTATTGCTTATTGTTAGTTCATGTTAGATAATACAATAACTAATGTTATCAAATTAGACCTTTTTTATAAAGTGTTACCGTAATTATGAACACATACAAAAAAAGAGAGAATCAACGAAATATTAATAACTTATTAAGTTGTCAATGTAAGTTTTTCTGGGCATTTCTTGTTGTTGCCTTGCATAGTAAAATGGTTTGCATGTAGTTTTTTTTGGCACATAAATTCGTCAGATACATGCCTTACCAAGTTTAGTGTTTTGTTCTTTCTTCATATTTAAATTATTTAAATAGCCTAAAATATCGTCTTCATATTTTGATTGTTTAATCGAACTTGTAGGTAGATCATTTTGGCCATAACTGTATAAAAGTTCACAAACATGCTGTGTCAACCACCCATATTATGTCAAGAAATACCCGTTCTTACAGGTTTTATACAGTAGCTGAGCAAACATATTTCTGTTTTGCCTTTTTTAAAAAAAAATTTTTTCCTTTTTCATCAGCACAAAAATATCACACAATCAACTCTCATAACTGTGAAGTAAGAAAAGCCCTTCCAAAGCAGGAGATGCAGTCTGGTTCCAATCAGAGATGTAAGTAGTGTGTTTAATAGAAATAGACATGTTGTTTACATTTTGAAAGGTTCATGATAAATTGTTCCTGTAATATTCAAAACATTGCATGTGGTTATTGTTAATAATATGTAACATGCTGTGTCGGATGCGTTCTCAGACCGCGGTGGAGGTGGCGGTGGCGGCGGTGGAGGTGGAGGTGGAGGTGGGGATAATTTCATGAACAGAGGAGGAAACTTCGGAGGTGACAACTTTGGCAGAGGTGAGATGACATGTGATACTGTACATCTGATCCTGTGTGTGTGTGTGTGTGTGTGTGTGTAGAGCACAACCTCAGGTGTGAATAACGCTGTGCTAAACCCTGTATCTTTTACAGGAGGGTACGGAGGAGGCCGGGGCGGATACGGAGGAGACGGATACAACGGATTTGGTGGGGACAGTATAATGACACTTACATGATCAATAAGCAAAACTATCACTTTGATCAAACGTGTTGTAACAAACCTGCAGGCAGGATCAGGGAACGGCCAGGCTGAAGCTAGTGGCTCAAAGTTCAAGGGTTTTTATGAGTGAAAAGAGCTCAACAAAAAGCCAGGAAACGGGTAACTTAAATTAAACAAAAACACGAAATATGAACATAACCAAATCACGAAACACAAACGTGGAACAAATCCAGCAACAACAACTGACAAACACAAAGAAACATTAGGGCTAATAAGAACACTAGAAACACCTGGGCTATTTTTATATCAATACAAATATTGTATCAATAATCGCCTTATTTAAACGTATTATCAGATTATATCGTTTACTCGAGCCCCGGCAGGACACAACACGCATGTTGAGTTTAGCTGCACTTTATATAATGATAGCCTTTGATTCAGTTAGTTTAATTTAATCATTGAAACGTTAAAAGTTTTACTTTGGTTAGTTTGAGCTTAAACTAACATAAAACATTAGCTTCGCTGTTATGCTAGTGTTGCTAACGATTTCCACACGGTTCTTATCGAATTTGTGTTTGAAATGAATTTAATTTCGTGAGAAGAACAATTGCATACAATTGTACAGAACCAAATTTGGTGATTATAAGAATGATGCCTATGTTTAGTAGATGCATTTCATGACGATACGTTTAATTTGCTTAATTATAATGTGTAGCGCTGTTTTAAAACTTGTATTCAAACTGTAATGTATTTGTTATTTGTCTAAAATCGGGGATTATAAACTAATTTGTTCGTTATGAGCAAAAACAGGAAGGTTATTTTTCTCTTTCAATGTTTCCTTAGCCGCTTATAAAGAGAAAAAAATACTGCTTTATTTATTTACAAATAGAAGTAAATAAAAAATGTTTAATCTACAGCAAAGTATAACGCTTCCAGTAAGTTATAATAGAGCTGCCAACATTCATACTCTGAATGCGTAAATGTGTTTGTCGATATATATATATATATTTTAAATAATTTTAATTACAATGGTCATACTTTGTGATTGTTTAATATTCATTATGTACATATATTTAAACTAATATTCAGAAACAGCTGCTGTTTCATAGGCTGCTACCATTTTTTTCTAATGAACTTTTATTAAGCTGCAGGCCAAAATAAAACACTTGATAATGTTATTTTTGGGAGTCAACACTGCTATTCCGAATTGATAGGATACGCACAATACAATAAGCACTTAAGAAGTGGTGCGAATGTCACAATCCAAATGAAGTGCTAACTTATCCCAATCAACCAATCAGTCCCGTTCCCCGAGAGCCAGACTGAGAAGCTGATCACTGAAGTGCCGGTTTCTGCTGTGTTTGCGACCGCAGGCAATAATAACTATGGAGGAGGTGCTGGCGGTGGAGGGGGGCGTGGGGGGTACGGTGGAGGCCCTGGATACGGTAACCAAGGCGGAGGAGGATTTGGAGGATATGACAACTACAATGATGGCAGGAATTTTGGAGGTACATTATCGTGAAAGCTAAGACATATACTTGACAGGTGGTTGAAGGGGAGGGGCTAAACATGAGGGCTCAGTGATGTCATCCTAACGTGGAAGTCGTTTTAGAGACGGAGCAACATGTGATATTCTGACTAAGCTTTTTTTGTAATGACATGGACAGACGAATCACTTAATTGAAACGACTGATAAAAAATACACTACCGTTCTAATGTTTAAGTCAGTAAGATTTTTAATGTTTTTGATGTCTTGTTTGCTCTCAAATGCTGCATCAAAAATACTGAAAAAACACTACGGTAATATTGTGAAATATTATTACAATTTAAAATAACTATTTTTATACTGTTAAAATGTAATTTATTCCTGTGATCAAAGCTGTATTTTCAGCATCATTACTCCAGTCTTCAGTGTCACATGATCCTTCAGAAATCACTCTAATGATGATTTGAAGCTCAAGAAACATTTATAATATTACTATCAATGTTAGTAAATGTTTTACTATCAGTTGCCCTGCTTTAAATTTTCGTGTTTCTTTTGATGAATGGAAAGTTAACAGCATTTATGCAAAACAATTCTTTGTAATAATGTAATGCAAGTCTTTACTGTCGCTTTTGATCGATTAATTCGATTAATTAAAAAACACTCATAGAATAAAAAATGTACATAGTAGAATAATAAATGTGCATTGAAATGATCTTCATTGTGGCTCATTCAGATGAGTTGTGCTGTTGTACCTTCATCACAGGTAACTTTGGTGGCAATAGTGGAGGAGGAGGAGGAGGAGGAGGAAACTACAATGATTTCGGGAATTACGGAGGACAACAGTCCAATTACGGCCCCATGAAGGGAAATAACTTTGGAGGAAGGAACTCAGGACCTTACGGAGGTAAATAGCGTATACATATATATATAATATGGATCACAGTGTTGTTTTCGCCTGAGCCTCTGCACTGCTGTGTTCAGGTGGATATGGCTCTGGTGGCGGAGGCGGCGGCGGCGGGTATAATAACTCCAGGAGATATTAACACATCAGCTTATCTGTGGTGAGTTCAGCGCCCACACTCGCTGCGTCCCAAATCACATACTGTATAGTAGCTGCTACATTCGGTTTGAGACTTACTTTACGGCTGTTAAAAAAAGTATGTTCTATATAGTATGAATGTGTGTGGTATGAATTAAATTCGGACGTACTTCATCTGCCGTTATCATGTGACCTCAATTCTCAGAGACGTAGCTAAATTCTGCTGTACAGCAGTAATATATTCCTGTCACAATTTCTTCAAGTTAAACCAAACTTTTATCTCTGTGTGTTTATATGACGATAGTTTTTCTCAAATTAAATGGTAAAATGCTCGTAAAGTGACTCTGGAGATGAAGTTCATGCATTCATATAGTGAGGTGTCAGAGGCTGAAAACACTGCGTGCTTTAGTGTGTGTGAGGTAAAATTAAGCCATTCATTTACACAGAGACACGCAGAACATCAATAACTCATATTTAAATAGTTATTTTTTATACATATTTTTGTGGTTTAATATTTACAGACAATAGTTTATATCGTGATTTGATTTAAATATACTGACCTTTTTATTTATTGATCAGAAATGTCAAATTCCGTGACATTCCGTGGTACACAGTAAATTCTGTGACATTCCGTGTTACACCGTAAATTCCATGTTACACCGTAAATTCCGTGACATTCCGTTACACCGTAAATTCCGTGACATTCCGTGTTACACCGTAAATTCCGTGACATTCCGTGTTACACTGTAAATTCTCTGACATTCTGTGTTACACCGTAAATTCTGTGACATTCCATGTTACACAGTAAATTCTCTGACATTCCGTGTTACACCGTAAATTCTGTGACATTCCATGTTACACAGTAAATTCTCTGACATTCCGTGTTACACAGTAAATTCCGTGACATTCCGTGTTACACCGTAAATTCTGTGACATTCCGTGTTACACCGTAAATTCTCTGACATTCCGTGTTACACCGTAAATTCTGTGACATTCCGTGTTACACAGTAAATTCCGTGACATTCCATGTTACACCATAAATTCTGTGACATTCCGTGTTACACTGTAAATTCCGTGACATTCCATGTTACACCGTAAATTCCGTGACATTCCGTGTTACACCGTAAATTCCGTGACATTCCGTGTTACACCGTAAATTCCGTGACATTCTGTGTTACACAGTAAATTCTGTGACGTGACATTCCGTGTTACACCGTAAATTCCGTGACATTCCGTGTTACACCGTAAATTCCGTGACATTCCGTGTTACACAGTAAATTCCGTGACATTCCGTGTTACACCATAAATTCCGTGACATTCCGTGTTACACCGTAAATTCCGTGACATTCTGTGTTACACAGTAAATTCTGTGACCTGACATTCCGTGTTACACCGTAAATTCCGTGACATTCCGTGTTACACAGTAAATTCCGTGACATTCCGTGTTACACCATAAATTCCGTGACATTCCGTGTTACACCGTAAATTCCGTGACATTCCGTGTTACACCGTAAATTCCGTGACATTCTGTGTTACACAGTAAATTCTGTGACGTGACATTCCATGTTACACCATAAATTCTGTGACATTCCGTGTTACACTGTAAATTCCGTGACATTCCGTGTTACACCGTAAATTCCGTGACATTCCGTGTTACACCGTAAATTCCGTGACATTCTGTGTTACACAGTAAATTCTGTGACGTGACATTCTGTGTTACACCTTAAATTCCGTGACATTCCGTGTTACACCGTAAATTACGTGACATTCCGTGTTACACAGTAAATTCCGTGACATTCTGTGTTACACCGTAAATTCTGTGACATTCCATGTTACACAGTAAATTCCGTGACATTCCGTGTTACACAGTAAATTCCGTGACATTCTGTGTTACACCGTAAATTCCGTGACATTCCGTGTTACACCGTAAATTCCGTGTTACACCGTAAATTTTTATGACTGGATTCCGTGATTGCGTCGGCTGAATCCCCAGGGCCTTATAGACTGTTGTTTAGCCTACTATACAGTATGGAAGTAGGCATGTTCGGACGCAGCCTCAGACTCCACAGAAGTGTGACACAGGATGATGACTTGTGATGTTTTACCGTGTGTGTGTTCAACAGGCTTCAGATCCAGAGTTAGATGGTGATGAGGAGAGATGAGAGGAAAGATTACTGAGGGCCAAGATCTGCCAGTTATAGCTCTTACCTCAGCGGTGTGTGTTTAACGGTGGCCGCGCGAGAGTAGCGTGTGTTAGTTAGTGTATGTACTGTACATTCCTTACTGCTGCATTTCACCCGCTCGGATTTTCTTTGTGCTTTTCTCTCACCCTCAATCCCTTGTGATTTTTATTTTTTACATTTATTTTTGAGTGAAAAAAATATTATGTTATCAAACACTGTAGTCAGAGTAGTTCAAAATGATATGTTGTGAGTATGCAATATGTTGTGGCCTTGAGTATATTATTTTGAGGGCTTTTAATTTTTTGATTTGAAGACAGTGTAACGTGTATTTTTATATATTGTGAGCATACAGTACATGTGTTGTTTATCTCTGAATGATAAACAGAGTAGACTTTATCAGATCTGAGGGCATGTAACATGTCAAACCTGTAAAGACCCAAGTCTAGATTGTTTAACTATTTTGACAATTGAAAAAAGAAACCAGTTGAAATAAAGTTGTGCTCTAGTAATAATGAAGTTTAGTGCGTCATTGAGTCTGAAAGCGAGTGCAGCTGTCCTGAGCGCGTGTTGTTGTTGTGTATGAGAGTAGAAAGGCCTTCAGGCCGAGACAGACGAACTGACAACAGGACAGCCTCCACTGGACCAGTGTGTCTAGCGTCTGTTTTGGACAGGAGGGCTAGCGGAGAGCCAAGGCTAGCGGAGAGCCAATGCTAGCGGAGAGCCAAGGCTAGCGGAGAGCCAAGGCTAGCGTGAGGGTTTGAGGCAGACAGAAGACGAGGAAGGTAAGAGTAACTCTTCTGCTTAATTTACAGATGGGAAAAGCAGCGCCCGATCTACAGTAAGTGTCTGAAAGTCTTTTCAGCGACGGTTCTGGATGGGTAAGATTAATACGTGCAAGATATATGGTGATATGATCAAGATATCCCCTCGTAGTCGCACAGTCGAGAGATTCAGAAACTACATTCGGCTCAAGTATAGACCATGTGTGGATGAATCTCACAAACCTGGGGTCTTATTTCACCTTACAATCAAAAGAAGATTGTTTTTATATATATCATATATATCAAATTAAAGCAAACGTCACATTTACAGCTTAAAAAGTGACTCTGTTCAGAAAAATGAGAGTAGCTTTTAACCTGACCAGCCATATGTGACCCAGGATCACAAACCAGTCACATGTCGCCAACAATACATTGTATGGGTTAAAATTATAGATTTTTCTTTTATGCCAAAAATCATGAGGATATTAAGTAAAGATCATGTTCCATGAAGATATTTAGTAAATTTCCTACCGTAAATATATAAAACATGTATTTTTGTGAGTGAATGCAGCACAATCGTGAACATAAATGCACAACTTTAAAGGAGATTTTCTCAATGTTTCGATTTTCTTTGCACCCTCAGATTCCAGATTTTCAATAGTTGTATCTCGACCAAATATTGTCATATCATAACACACCACACATCAATGGAAAGCTTTAAGCTTTATTTATTTAGCTTTCAGGTGATGTATAAATCTCAATTTCATAAAATTGACCCATGTGACTGGTTTTGTGGTCCTGAGTCACGTATATTATAAAAATTCAAAATATGTATTTACATTTCTTGTTGTTGCCATTAACTCGAGCTGATTTTTGTTGGTACTTTTAGCAGTATAATAGTACTAAATATTAAGGTGCCGCCACATTTACCGCTGTTCAGCGAGTGTTCGTGGGCTAAATCCAGTCATGTCAGTAGGAATCCACACCAATGGGAGTTTTGATGGTGAAACATGCACCCACGCAGATTTCACAACCGCTGGAAGTTTGTCATGTGGATTCACTGTGATGCCCAAGAGAAATCTGCCCGGATTGAAAGGGACTTCATACACTATTATTAATAATAGACCATTTTTGGCCTATAATAGACAATTAATAATAGACCCTTTTTGGCCACAAAACGTCACCAAAATGTACAGTGTAGCGATTCATGACTGCATTTTGACTGCAGAAATTCACTATACAAGGGTAAATGTGGCCGCTGTACTGTAAATCTAACTAAAAATTTATTTAAAGAATTAATAATCTTATGAAATGTCTGACTGGCAGCTTACAGTATATTGAGTTCGGGGGGGAATGTGACCCGACTTGTTTTAATGAGATTCATTCACTGATGTGCAAGTGAGGACATTTTTGCTGAATATTCAATCACTTGACAGGAACTTCCATGAACTGTGAAAAATTTTGTAGTATTTTGCCAGTTAATATTAATATGCACTGGCACTGGATGTTTATAACATGACAGTGTACTGTATTTTTTTTGTGCGTGAGGATGTTTTGTAATCAGGGTAAATCCATATCCACACAATATTTTCCTAAGAAGGTTTATAGTCTTAAAACATCACTCACAATGTCGTTATGAATATATGTGATTGCATTGCCAAATGTTGACAGTTGAATAAAAACGTTTGAAACGCCCTGAGAAAATGCTTCATTTTCTGTGTTGTTTTTGTGTGAGCGCAGTGCCTTTTCTTCTCACGCAATGCTTATCTGTCTCCAAAACCTGCCACGGGGACTTTGTTCCCCTGACCCTGAATTGAGGTCATGACCATGGGTAAATGTGTAAGATACAGCCGCCCTAGATCAGTCACATGCTCGCTCGCACTCGATGGCTTTAAACTGAAGAATTGTAGCATTTAATAAGCAACCAGATTTTAAAAATCGATCATGTACTGTACCATACAAGTTAACCCGTGGGCTCTAGGACGGGTCTGTTGATAAGAGAACGCATGCAATGCTGTCATGAGAACAAGCATTCAATGGAAGATTGATGACCTTTTTTTATTATCTTGCATTAAGCTGTAGATCGTGAAAAGATCCTACATTGTGACGTGTAAATACGGGTCTTTGAACAGGTTGACCCTGTTTGTGTGGCGTGACTTGCTGACAATGGAGAATCACTGTAGTGTGAAAAAGAGGGCTTGGTGTGTTCAAAGGTGGTGTGTGTGTGTGAGTGAAAGTGCCTGGCAGTGCAAACAACTGCTCTTTACTGGTGCACTTTGTCCAGCATGGCTTTAATGTAGGCGTCTACCATGGGACGCTGCCAAACAGTGCAGATCTGTTGCATAACACTGGGAGATCGGGGCTGTTAGGTTGAGGGGAACGGACAAAAATGGCCTTTTCACCCCCAAAAGGCTTATGGTTTTGTTAAATCTCAAGAATCATGGTAGATGTTGTGAGCATGTAGTGTTTTACAGTGTTGGTGGTGAGCCAAAATGAACAATTTGAGCTCTAAACCTTCTCCTGATGGATTATGATTTAATGGCGGATAATATACAGCAGCCTCAACAAGTTAATAAGCCCACCGGCAACTATAGTTGTCATTTTCCTTTTGTAAGTATTTTTCTAGATGTTATCCATGTTTAATGTCTCAATGATATGCAAGCAAACAACCAAGTAAAGGATTTCAAGAAGAAAAAAAGGTATTCACTTCCTTCCTGTCACATGACATGAGGCTGTCAACTTCCTACTTCCAGGAAGCATGGCGAAGGCAAACCCTCCCAAAGAAAGGTCATTTTCATGTTAATAATACGATTTTTTTGTTGACATATATACATCTACATAATCATGAAGGTCTCAAGAATCATCCAAACAAAACAAATCTTACAAGAGATCCATAGTTTTTTGTATACTTAGTCAAAAGTGCAGTTGCCGGTGGGCAAATGCCTTGTAAATACATATCATGGAAAGTGTCAATAGTTTTCTGTGTTCGGTTTGAACAGTATTACGTTTGTAGTAGACATGTGCCATTGTGCAATCTCTAAAATATATAGGTCACCTCTTTTGATACTTTATATGTGATGACTTAATCGATTTTGACTCTGCTTCCTTGTTCCTTTATTGTTATGATCCACTTCCTCTTTCCTTCCATATGTTGATCGTCATCAAACCCACTGTGTCATCACAAACCCACTTCCATTCAAGACCACATCAGACTTCACTGGTTTAAATATTTATTTAATATAAAGCCATAAAGTCAAGAGATAAAATAGCAATAGAATAGTAAATTAAGATATAAAAACTGACATAAGTGCAGACTTAAAATGATCATAACCATTTTTAGCATACTAAAACAAGATCTATTTATGTACAATACATTAGTTCCTATCTCAATAGCAAATGAAGTATAAATGTATTTACAAACCATATAGGTAAAAGAATCTCAGAGAAAATATAAAGAAGTATAAAATCCAACAGAGATTAAGAATATTAGGAAAGTAGAATACGCAAAACGTATATAATAGTTCTGCCATTTCAACAGTTGATGTATAAGCAAAATACGCTCCTATTTAGTTGTTTCCTTTGCGTAAAACTTACACCGTGTCCTAACCAGTTGTGTGATACGTTTCTGGAGGCGACGGTGTTCTCGACACTACATGCGACTAAACTGCACCGAATCAGAGTTGATGTTTAATGTGCAGCAAATTTTTGCACCAATGAGATTCCACTGTGGGCGGAGCTACCCACCTCAATGCTGCACAAGTTAAAGCCAATTGATTGACAAACTGTCCTGTGGCTGGTTAGCACAAACACACATGCCTGGTCAGGACACCGTGTTAGCAAGAGAAAAGCAGTACCAAAAAACAGAAGCAAGTGTGGAAGGAGAGAGAAAAAGAAAAACAGAGCTAGTTGTTCTTAACGGGAGTCTTTTTGAGGCGAGGAACGAGGAAAACGGTGCCGTCCGCGGTGTGCTGAAGGGAGAATTCGTTGGGTGAGAAAGGCTTGCCCTGCTCGTCTCGAAGCATGCCGAAGACCTCTTGGTACAGGGTACTCAACTGCTGCTTCATCTCTCTCAGAGTGGTGCTACTCTCGCTCTTCTCCTTCTTCAATCGCTCCTTCTCCTCCTTCAGCGAGTCCAGCTCGTACTCCAGGCCCACGATGTTCTCCATCTTCCGCTTGCGGCAGTTTTGCGCGGCGACCTTGTTCTTGCCCCGGCGCCGGATGTCTCGGATGAGGGCGAGTTGGGCCTCGTTGAGCTGGTGCTTGGACATCATCTCGTTGAAGTCATCCACGGGCAGATTGATGATCATGTCCACGGTCAGCGGGATCTGCAAGGCTTTTGCTCTCTGCTCATCACGGGAGAGCTGGGCCTCGGAGCGTTTCTTCTGCTTGTCTTTGGTGAAGGGAGGATTGGAAAAGCCACTGGCCTCCACCGGCTCCGTCTTTGGGTTCTTTGCTTTCATCTCCTGTTGCTCTGCGGAGGATTTCTCTGAGAGAGACGCCTGAGCTTCGTCAGTGAGGTAAACCAGCGGGAATATCTCGGTATAATCGGACTCCATGCTTCCCGGACTACCGTCCATCTCTTCAGAGTCCGAATCACTAAAGCCGAAGGATTCATCTTCGTTTAAGGACTTCCCCGGGGAGCTCATGTGAGGACTGGAGTCCAGCGACAAACCAGAATCAGAATCTATGAAATCCACCATTGGTTCTGGTTTTCCTGAGCTGAAGTTTCCTGGTGAAAAGCTTTGCAGATCCATTGGATTTACAGGAGGATCGTTGGAAACCTCGGCCTGTTGGTTGACCACATGTCCTCTGTCGCATGTGAGAGGGCCGCTGTTCACTTTTGCCTCCATCTCAGGATAAAACAGCTCATTAAACTCTTCAGGCCCGAACTCGGCTCCCACATCCGGGACGTTCAGACTCATCTGGCTGAGGTTGGGCGACACCATGTTGCTGAAGGATCTGTCATAGGTGTTGATGTATTCAGGGGGACACACCTCGGTCTGGGCGGACGAGAGATGGTCCATCCCGGGCAGATATTGGCTGTAGCTCGGGTTCTGTGCTTCTCCGGAAGGTTTTATAAATCCATCCATATTTAATGTCTCCTGCATCTGCATGTTGAGACACTGCTACAAATACAAAAGAGAAGCATATCAGCACCACAATCCAATGTGAACACTCGTATGAGACAAACAGGGTTAGCAATATGAGTTGGGAACAAAGCATTGTTACACTTGTTTAAACTGTTTTATAAGTTATAGTTGTTTAAACTTGAGTGTTTCTACGCTTGATCTGCTAGGTAACATTGTAGCATTGGGGAATGTTGATGTGAGTCATATAAAAGGACCTTAACTTTAAAGGATAATTCCGGTATGTAACACCTTGAGTCTATATTGTAGTTTGTTTTGGATGAACAAGAGTGCTGGACAACATTACAGTTACAATTACAGTTTCTGTCGTGTTTTATTCGTCATTTTCGAGCACTCAGTCCTTCAACAGAATTCAATGGGATTTTACAAAATGACGAATAAAACACGACAGAAACTGTATTTCGCAACACTTTTTGTTTCTGGAACATCAACTAACATCACTAATCCCTCGGTGAGTTGCACAGTTTTGAAAACTAATGTTAAAGGTTGTTTTAATGACATTTTCGGACATGCCCATTGACTCCAATGTTAAATGGGTCCATGGCCAATTCTTTTATAGTCAAAAACTCGAGAGAGGAACCATTGTCAAAAAAATGTTGTCCACCACTCTTGTTCATCCAAAACATACTACAATATAGACTCAAGGTGTTAAATACCGGAATTATCCTTTAAACAAGAACTGCCCCCTAATAGTCGACTAAGATTTTATTAGTCGGTTAGTCGCAGAAAAATAAATAGAAAAATCACGCAGGCTGTAACGGACAGATCGTTAACGGTAGGAAATCCAAACATTCGCCTATCATTCTTCGACCTCAAATATGGCTTATCACTTGAAACATGTAAGTAGTAGCAACTTTACAAGTCTGCACGCTCTAATGCTAACCTAGATAAATGTGCGCTATTAGTGGGCGCATATTCAAGTGTTTGTGTGGAGAGTCGCTAACTGCATGACATACAGGCGCCGGCGCGATCACTTGCATTTAACTCTGTCATTTTTGGTCATACAGATCAGAGTAATGCAAACTGTAAAGGGTCTACTTTTATTTTTTAAACTCACAACAACAAAACTAGCTTTTTTAAAAATAATGGCGCTTTCTGTCAATTATGTCATTCAGTGAACTTGAGCGCATCACATAAATAAACCGAAACTCAGCGTATACTTGAAAATCTATAGAAAGCTTGAAATTTCTACTTTTCAATGAACATATTATGTAATCTGTATGAAATTTGCATATATGCACGTCCACTACTGCGGAGATGACGAGTCAGCATTGTTGACTTAATCTCTGCAAATGACACTGACACAGAAAACATTACCAATAAATTATTAAAATATTTAGACAGTCTCCTCCTGTTTTTTTTTTCACGACACATTCATAATCATTACGTTTGCCAGTGCGCTGTGGCAAGCTTTATGTGTGCATTTGAGTGCTGATTAGACTATCTATTTTATATAGGCGCATTATTATGATTTATGGCTCATTAATATAAACGTGGGATTAGTCAACTTATGTCTTAAATGAACAACTACTAGTCGATTAGAAAAATCTGTAGTCGAGGGCAGCCCTACTTTAAAGCTTTATGAAGTATATATCCCAAGCTGCCTGTCAAACCACAGCATGAGCTCAGAGAGGGTCATTTGGTTGTTGCTCAGCGACAGGGTTTAATTGCGCCTTGCTAAACCACAGGTGGTATTAACCAGATTACACAAAGAAGTACCTAACAGCCTCTCTCTCGGAAAACTATGTTGAAGGATAGTTCACCCAGACATGGATGTCATGTTCCTACAAGACTTTCGTTCATCTCCGAAAACCAAAAGAAGATATTTTTTATGAAACCTAAGATTTTTGTCCCTCCATTGAAAGTGGACTTCACAAAGTCCATAAAGACATTGTAAAAGTGTGAGCATATTTGATGTGCTCTGTGTATTTGCATTGATCAAGGTTTATACGTGAATAAAATCCTACATTAAATCTGTTCATCATTAATTCATTTTGCAATGTCTTTGTGAACTTTTTGAAGTGTCAAATCTTTCGTGGAATAGACTTTTGTTGGAGGGACAGATCTCAGGTCATATTAAAAATATCTTTATTTGCATTTTGAAGATGAACCAAAGTCTTATGGGTTTAGAACGACATGATGGTGAGTAAATAATGACAGAATTGTAATTTAGGGGTGAATCATCCCATTAAGATTGCACATTAATTTTTTAATATAAGATATTATAAAGTGTTTGTAGAGATGGTGGCATCTTATCTGACCAGGATCTAAAACTAACACCAGATGCAAGTATAAATTTGCTTGGACATATGAATATACCGGTATTTGGCTGGTAACTTTATTTGAAACTGGAATATAATAATAGAGTATGTGTTTTAAATTGTAGCTCCAGGGTGTTAGTGAGGTCTGGTTTAGGGTTCATACCTGCAACTCTGGGAGTGAGAGCAACTCCATCCAGGCTTGATCCAGAGAGCCTGGCAGCAAAGGATTCTGGGTAAAGACTGGGATGTTTGCGGGCATCATGAGATCTGTGGATGGGGGAACAGAGGCATCCAGGCAAGGTGGAGCTGGCTGCACAGACAACAGAGAAGAGAGAGAGAGACAATTAGACTGGAGTGCAGTGACATGTATAGGTGTTGTGTTGCCGTGAGGTGTGAGGTGTTATATGGGCGATATATATATATATCCCGTAATTACCTCAGCTGGCTCATCTAGCGGAAAAGTCTCCGCCAGAAGCTGCATGCACTCATCGAATGACAGGGCATCACCTTCATGTTCTGCGAAAGCCCCATTCTGCAGACACACAGTCAAATAAAACCATTGCATTTACACACACAGCAGGACACAAACAAGTACATGCGTTTTTTAAACAAACATTGAGTAACAATTATTAACAACACTTCTATTATCTCTGGTTACTGGTGAAGTGGATTGTGTAGATGTGGGTGTGATGTAAATGTAATTATGTGTGCTCTGGATGCATTAATGAAAGGTTTTATTAATGTTTTTACTTGAATGGGATGCCTGCAACATGTTATTTTCCTGTTCATCTTGCTTTATCATTGGTAATGTTGTTGTAGGATTCCGAATCACTTTTGTTGAAACATTGAAAATAAAACAAACGTAATGTTAACATAAAACAGGGTACCCAGAGTTAATGCTGAAACAATATTTACAATAACTACACTTCAGTGGTACATGACCATTTCAAAGTTTGGTGGAAACTTGAATAAAAATGACACCTGTCCAGCAGTTGAGTCACTTTTCTTTTATTTAATAGTTTAACACAATCAATGACAAAAACATACAAAAGATCATTCTTAAAAAAAGTAAAAGTGGGGGAAAAAATGACAAGCATTACAACCTTAAAAAATATAATTAGTTTCAGAAGTCTGATGTCATGATAACTACAAGTGGTCCAATGGTTCAGGTTTTAAAAAATCTAGCTTACATCAGCCTACTCTTCCTCTGGGATCTCTGAAATCTGGAAAAGAAAGCATGACGTCAATTCAGTTGTCATAGTCACATTCAGAAATATTAAATCTGTTTATTTAATCTATCTTAAATCTGTTAATGCTTCAATAGTGCGGTTTCTACAAATGGAAGCGCTATGGCAGGAGTGTCCAATCTTTCCAGCTGAGTTTATCTCGAGCTTTAGTGAAACACACCTGGAGCAGATACTCAAGGTCATTGGGATCACAGGCTGGTGTGATGGAGCTCAACTTTGCAGGAAGAGGAATAAACACCTCTGAGCTTAAGGAAGGGATGGGAAGATTATTCAACTACTGTATATCTCAGCTCATATTCCACGAAACTGCATAGAATTCAAGTATTCCAAGTTTATCTTGTAGAATAAAGAAGCTTAGGTTTTTTTCATAAGAAAATTTCTTTAAAGCGGCTTATGTAGACCTTGAACTCTTTAAATATCACTACATAGCCAAGCCATGTCAGTCAATTTTCTCATAAACACAAGATTTGTGAGATTGCATTTAAGTGGGAAAAGGCAAAAAACTAATGGAGATCGGTTACATCCCTCACATTGAATACAGATTGAGGAATATGAATGATTACCTGATGAAGCAGTATTCAGGGAGCAGGAGAGGGCCCGAGGTCAGGTGATTATGATGTCGAGGTCAGCATTGTCAGGACGGGGCTTCTCGTTTCTTTAACTGTCCATCCTCATCTGCTTCACTCCTACTGAAGGCAAGGAGCTGTGCAAGCAGAGTAACTGATGCAAGACATGCGCTGCGTCTGACATCGGTAGTACTACATCCAACCACTAAAAAAGAACGTTCTTCATGTAGTACAAATGTGTGTGGGTTATGAATGAATTTTGGACGTACTCCATTCGCCATTTTGTTACTGTCATGTGACCTTCGCTGTCTCATGGTACAGTAAAGTGTCCATCGAATGCACACTTCAGAATCTCACAGGAAGTAGTAGGTCTACTCTACATACTACTCTCCCTGCTGGAAAACCCCGCATTGCTGGACACCAGCATAAGGTAGATTTTGTATACTGGGATGAGCATCAGATGCTGGATGCTGGTTTTCTGGTCCCCAACATGGGTTGCTGGTTTGCTGGTCCCCAACGTGGGTTGCTGGTTTTCTGGTCCCCAACATGGGATGCTGGTTGCTGGTTTGCTGGTTCCCAACATGGGATGCTGGTTTGCTGGTCCCCAATATGGGTTGCTGGTTTGCTGGTCCCCAACGTGGGTTGTTGGTTTTCTGGTCCCCAATGTGGGACGCTGGTTGATGGTTTGCTGGTCCCCAACATGGGATGCTGGTTGTGGTTTGCTGGTCCCCAACATGGGATGCTGTTTTGCTGGTCCCCAACATGGGACGCTGGTTGATGGTTTGCTGGTCCCCAACATGGGATGCTGGTTGTGGTTTTCTGGTTCCCAACATGGGATGCTGTTTTGCTGGTCCCCAACATGGGATGCTGGTTGATGGTTTGCTGGTCCCCAACATGGGATGCTGGTTGATGGTTTGCTGGTCCCCAACATGGGATGCCGGTTGTGGTTTGCTGGTCCCCAACATGGGACGCTGGTTGATGGTTTGCTGGTCCCCAACATGGGATGCTGGTTGATGGTTTGCTGGTCCCCAACATGGGATGTCGGTTGTGGTTTGCTGGTCCCCAACATGGGATACTGGTTGCTGGTCGTCAACATGAGATGCTGGTTTGCTGGTCGTCAACAAGAATGCTGGTTTGCTGGTCCCCAACATGGAATACAGGTTGCTGGTTTCCTGGTCCCCAACATGGGATGCTGGTTTGCTGGTCGTCAACATGAGATGCTGGTTTGCTGGTCGTCAACATGAGATGCTGGTTTGCTGGTCCCCAACATGGGATACTGGTTGCTGGTTTGCTGGTCGTCAACATGGGATGCTGGTTTGCTGGTCGTCAACATGGGATGCTGGTTTGCTGGTCCCCAACATGGGATACTGGTTGCTGGTTTCCTGGATCTTAACATGGGATACTGGTTGCTGGTTTGCTGGTCGTCAACATGGGATGCTGGTTTGCTGGTTTGCTGGTCGTCAACATGGGATGCTGGTTTGCTGGTCGTCAACATAAGATGCTGGTTTGCTGGTCGTCAACATGAGATGCTGGTTTGCTGGTCCCCAACATGAGATACTGGTTGCTGGTTTTCTGGACCTCAACATGGGATACTGGTTGCTGGTTTGCTGGTCGTCAACATGGGATGCTGGTTTGCTGGTCGTCAACATGGGATGCTGGTTTGCTGGTCCCCAACATGAGATACTGGTTGCTGGTTTTCTGGACCTCAACATGGGATACTGGTTGCTGGTTTGCTGGTCCCCAACATGGGGTGCTGGTTGATGGTTTGCTGGTCCTCAACATGAGATACTGGTTGCTGGTTTTCTGGACCTCAAGATGGGATACTGGTTGCTGGTTTGCTGGTCCTCAACATGGGATGGGGTTGATGGTTTTGGTTTTGCACGCTGGGACCAGCTTGGGAAGCGCCTGTGCTGGTGGACCAGCATATGTTATCATCTGGGTGCTGGTATGATCCCAGCAAGACCACAACAAAACTAATGTATGTGTTACAGATTACGTTTTTTGTGTGTGTTCATAGTTAAAGAAAAGACCAAAACAATTATCTTATTAATTGAAATAATTGAATAAAGAAAAACACATGTTGCAGGTTGTTTATTGGTACACAGTAAACTCCTCAGTGTTAAATGATCAATGCTCAGTTTTCATATGGTCACAATCTAGAGTAAAAGTAATGCTGAAGCAATGTTACAGTTAGTGAAATAAACTAGATTCACTCTACATGTGATGATTGAACATTAGACACCAGCGGTTACCAAGCAGAATCACTGAAGATAAGAGGAACAAGGAGAACAGAACTAAGATAAGAGACAAGTAGAAACACAACAACTACAACTGACTCTCAGACTTAGATTAAATAAACTGCAATTAATATCAATCTCACCAGAGGATGCAATAACAACATCGGCATGTTCAATTATGACCTGTTTGGCTTTATTTCTTTCATAGTACATGTATAAAGGTTGTTGAAGTCTTTTTGAAGTGTTCCCTTTAGTTGGGCTCTTGGCCCTTGACTTTGGTTGAATACATTTTCTTTCAGCAACTGATGGAAGTCCATGCTATCACTATTGTCTACAATATGTCATGCTCCTGACTGCAGTGACACCTTTTATGTACAGCCGTTGGAATCAGTGACTGACAGCTGGATTTTGACACAAGTTCCCAAAAAAGTTTTTGAAAACAGCAACTTTTAATTTTGAAATTTTCATTATTAAGTTGCTATTCAATGTCCCATTGAAAGAGGTTCTCTCATAGCCCCTGTCATTGAACAAACTGCTTATGATTATGTTGTCATTTGGCATTTTTCTGTTTTCCTATCTCTAAATGTTTTTGTTTTGTAATGTACACAAGCTTTTTTAACGGATTTGTGTTCAGATCCTTTTAAACAGTAGACAAATCCTTTGATCCTTTGAAATGTTTCACCAGTTTGAATGTTTACTTTTTTCAGATGACATTGATTAATAATGGTGAACCAGCTTCACAAGCTCAAGGTCAGTACATGACTGTACTGGTCCACCAGATAAACCAGCACTAACCAGCCTGGACCAGCATCAGATTCATGCTGGATTTTCCCCCAGGACTGTTGACATACTGTTTTATGGTCTAAACGGGACATGTGTTAAGTGTGATATTCTTATGTTTGTGTCACTGGCACTTCAATAAATCTGCTAAATGTTGTTGGAACTTTGATCAGGAATTTCCTAATAAACAGTAACTAAAGCCAGTAACAATAAAAATTAAACACAAAAACCAAGAATGCAAAACAAAGGAATAGAGAACTAATAAAGTAAATGTTAGAAATTGTGCCAGAGAAGTCGTGTGAATATCAGCTGGTTCAACAAACAATACTTCTGTACAGGACGCACCTGTGTTTTCTCTCTAATAAGGAAGCATCAATTAGACTACTGAGAAGGGCACGTGTGGAACCATCCATGTGTTCATAGGGGCCGTTACACGACACTGTTCAACTGAAGACAGAAACCTTGTGCGTTTTGGCCGTTCACTTACTCGACACTGGCATTTTGGGGGCCTGAAAATGCTAGCTTATGAAAACGGGCTTCAAAGTGCAAGTTTTTGAATATGATACAGTTATTGTCTCCATGGAAACTACAAAAACGTGAATTTGGGAAAACATGGGTATCTTTAAAAAGTGACCTCGCCAACTAGTGGCCTGGCATGAATAATACAGCATTTCTAATCGCGGATCATTTTGACAACGTTGTCGTCTCTTTGAGAAACACGCTAAGACAAAACGTTTCAGTTTTTAGTACATCGTTGTCGTGTAAGCATGTCCTAAACCAGTGGGCATTTACAAACTACAATGGGTGTTCTTCATCCGCTTTACTGGAAGACCCAACCCCTAAACCCCTAAACCCCTAAACCAAACCCCAGTGGATTAGAAGAAATCGGGTACAGCGTTGAAAACGCCCCGCTGGTTGAGGAACACCTCTAGCTTTCCACAGAGACACACTTCCAGGATTTTGTGCTCAACAACAACAAATCGATAGGTGTGTTTGACTCTAAGTGGCGCTGGTGTATGACATTAAAGTACAGCGAGAGCGATTCAAAAGCATAGAGCCATCTGCTCTTGAACTAACTGAGCTAACTCATATTGATCTAACACCTAGCGTCAGTTCAATATCACTGTCACCTCCAATGTGTGATGACCCAACACACTTTAAACATCGAATGACAATCTTAACCAAAAGGATCAAAGCTCATCTATCAGGGCTGCTGTCAATTCAATGTGATCTCAAACATTTCTCATCAAATGATCTGAGCTACTGCATTACGATCATTTTATATCTGTAAACTATTGTAAACTAGTGTCAACCATTGTCTCACATTTGTCTGTATTAATCTCAATAGGTACGGTTAAGGCCTGTTCTCTCACCAAGAAAAATAACTATATCATCGGCCACAGAACGATAACATTCAGTTTATTATAACGGAGTTCTTCAATGTCTGATTGGATTCTGATCGGCTGTCGATGTTTTTATCGTTCATCAGCTGGAAATAACATTGTTCCTCTGTGCCGTTATCATTATAGTTGTGGTGTGGACTTCACTATTCTCAATTACTATTAAAATATAGTTATAGTTATCGTCATTGGTGTGAACGAGCTTTTAGGCAGTTTGCTCCATAAGTTAATGCCAAGGTTATGCAAGGAAAACTCATTTTTATCTACTTTTTATTTTCAAAATCACTACATGATTTTAATCACGTAGTACATCTGCGAAACACCAATGTGCCTGACCTCCTCAGGGAAAAGTAGGTGTTTAGTGTCCCATCCGTGTTGTGTTGGGATTGTTTGTGTTTCCATTTCGTAGAATTGCGTTTACCTCCCGAGTTCCTGTAATTACGCCATTGTGGCAGTTACCAAGCAACTAGGCAGCTGCACCCAGTAACATGAGCAAGCACATGTGTGTGTGTGTGTGTGTGTGTGTGTGTGTGCGTACCTGTGTGATCTCTCCATGAGTTGTGTTGGTTTGCGCCGGAAGACGTCGAGGCACGAACTCTCCGGTCTCCTCGTCCAGCTGGAGTTGTGCGAGTAAAGCCTTCTCCTGATCCTGCAAGCGCTGCTGCCGCTTCTCCTCCTCCTGCTCGCGCTGCCGGCGCAGCTCCACCTCCTTCTGTCGGAAGCTGAAGTCAAACACTTCCCTGCCCGCTCCCAGGTCCACGTCCTGCCTCCACAGGATATCTATCAGATCCATGTCCTAGTGGGAGAGAGAGAGAGAGATGGGATGAGAGGCAACACACACACACACACTCCTGACCACACCCTGCCTGTCGAGCCCGGCCCTCCTCAGATACACACACACACACACAATGCCATCGACAAGACAGGATGAATAATACATGCTGCTTCTCCTTTTTCATCCCATCTCTGGGAAATACCAAATCACACATACACTCTCTCTCTCACACACACACACACACACACTCTCTCACAAACACACACTCTCTCTCTCTCTCTCTCTCTCACACACACACACACACACTCTCTCTCACAAACACACACTCTCTCGCACACACTCTCTCTCTCTCTCACACACACACACACACACACTCTCTCTCTCAAAAACACACACACACACACACACACACACACTCTCACACACACACACACACACACACACACACACACACAAACACACACACACACACACACACAGACACACACACAAACAAACTCTCACAAACACACACTCTCGCACGCACGCACTCTCTCTCTCTCGCACACACACACACACACACACACTCTCTCTCACAAACACACACACACACACATACACTCTCTCACAAACACACACACACACTCACACACACTAATACACACACTCGGTTAGTGTTAGCCTACTATTAATGTTAGTGGCAGATTTAAAGGTCAGATGAAAAATCAAAAGCAAGGACACTGGAAAAATATCATTCATATTTCTGACCTTCAACTCTTCAACTGCTAAAAACACACACACACACACACACACACACACACGGTCTGTATGCGGAAAGTTGACTTGTCCTGTGTGACGTGATATATCTAAAAACAGTTTAGCCTTCTTATGCATGCTTGTCACACTGCAAGACGGTTTAAAATCACTAGCGAATGCAAAATGTGCAAAAAAGCAATATATATATTTTTTTTTTTTACTCAGACATTTTGTGGTCATGTTTTACAGTACATCAAATACCTTTAACATTATATTAAACTAGTTATGTAGCTCCTCTGGTTACCACACTTCTTTTTAACTGCACACCACAAACTGTAATTTTATATTTTGTGGTGAAACACTTTCTAGAGAAGTGCACTGGAGACCTGGAGGAGTCGACCAATCAGCAGCGAGACTGAAGCGCCACCCGCCATGTTGTTTCAACTACAGACTCAGAGATCAGGGTGTTTGTCACATACAAGGACAGAGAACAGAAAATATGGCTAGCGTCCTCGCCGCTGGCGTGTTGACGTGACATTGGTAGACCAACAGAATTATCCCATTATTTAGATGTATTAGCCCTGCTTTCTTCTTTCTTTTAATGTTTCTATTATGTGCAGATGTAGTTAACTAGAACTATAACCATAAAAAAAATAAACTTTACCTTAAACTAAACCCTTACAAGGTAACATTTCTACTTTTTATTTAGCTTAACTTTATGTAAAAAAAATGAATAGAAATTACATATAAACTGTATTTAAAAACTGATGAAAATGACAAACACACAACAAAATAACTAAAACTTTGAGTAAACAGGAAATACATAACAGGAAATATATATATTTTTTTCATTCTAAATATTAATAAAAACTACAATAGTATCACAGTGATTCTAAAAACAACACTATTACTTAAGTTTTTTAGTTTCAAAGCATAATATCATTATTTTTACTAAATATATGATTCGCTGTTTCTTCGAACTGGAGAAACTTAAATTGATATTTTAGTAAATTAAAGTTTATATAAACACAACATATTAAATGTCTTCATCCACTAACCTTCCCTCTTGACTAGGGCTGGGTAATAAACATGGCTCATCAATAAATACTTTTTATATTTAATACTTAAGTACATAAAAAAAAATCAAGTACTTTTACTCAAGCACTTTATTTAAGTACTTTGTCCAGCACTGATGATGTGTGACAAGCTCACCAGTTTAGCGTTTGGACAAGCTCACCAGTTTAGCGTTTGGACAAGCTCACCAGTTTAGCGTTTGGACAAGTGTTAGCTTGTTTAAGGACAAGCTCATCAGTTTAGCGTTAGCTTGTTTAAGGACAAGCTCACCAGTTTAGCGTTAGCTTGTTTAAGGACAAGCTCATCAGTTTAGCATTTAGCTTGTTTAAGGACAAGCTCACCAGTTTAGCGTTTAGCTTGTTTAAGGACAAGCTCAGCAGTTTAACGTTTAGTTTCTTTAAGGACAAGCTCACCAGTTTAGCATTAGCTTGTTTAAGGACAAGCTCACCAGTTGAACGTTTAGCTTGTTTAAGGACAACCTCATCAGTTTAGCATTTAGCTTGTTTAAGGACAAGCTCATCAGTTTAGCATTTAGCTTGTTTAAGGACAAGCTCATCAGTTTAGCATTTAGCTTGTTTAAGGACAAGCTCACCAGTTTAGCATTAGCTTGTTTAAGGACAAGCTCACCAGTTTAGCATTAGCCTGTTTAAGGACAAGCTCACCAGTTGAACGTTTAGCTTGTTTAAGGACAACCTCATCAGTTTAGCATTTAGCTTGTTTAAGGACAAGCTCATCAGTTTAACGTTTAGTTTCTTTAAGGACAAGCTCATCAGTTTAGCATTAGCTTGTTTAAGGACAAGCTCACCAGTTGAACGTTTAGCTTGTTTAAGGACAACCTCATCAGTTTAGCATTTAGCTTGTTTAAGGACAAGCTCATCAGTTTAGCATTTAGCTTGTTTAAGGACAAGCTCATCAGTTTAGCATTTAGCTTGTTTAAGGACAAGCTCACCAGTTTAGCATTAGCTTGTTTAAGGACAAGCTCACCAGTTTAGCATTAGCCTGTTTAAGGACAAGCTCACCAGTTTAGCATTTAGCTTGTTTAAGGACAAGCTCATCAGTTTAGCATTTAGCTTGTTTAAGGACAAGCTCACCAGTTTAGCATTAGCTTGTTTAAAGGTGAAATGCCTTTAAGCGGTTTTCAGTGGTATTGCTAACATTCCTGACTAACAGTGTTGAACTAGTCCAGCGATGAGTCCACCATCTCTGATGCAACACTGACATTCCCAGAGGATAAAAAAAAGAGGCTTTATTACAAAAATACTGATGTGTTGTAACAATTACCTAGAATTAAATGCATTTCCGCATCTTCAGTGTTTCTTAATAGATAGGTCAACTTAATTAATGTGCCCACAACACCTGAAAAACAAAGCACATTTTTAAACCCGGTTTCAGGATCAGAATCAGAGACTTGGACGTCACACAACCATCGTCACTGGTGATAAATATATGGATTGATTATGGATTTTTATACATCGAGTTTCTATTAACTTCTCAAGTTAAGAGTAAAATACATTTAGGATAAATATTGTATGTTTGTTTAATTGCAGCAATTTTGCTTTTGTCTCATTAGCCAATACATTCATTAAAGTGTTAGTTCATCCAAAAGGGACAATTCTATCAAAAATTCGAACCCACAAGACTTTTCATAATCAAAACACAAATGGGAATATTTTGTAATATTCTCTCATCCTCTTTTTCCATCCATTGAAATTCCACACAACACGAACTCTCGAGTACAAACGTTCAGCGTTCAAGTCTTCAGGAGAGACGCGGTCACTTTATATGATGAGCGGTTTCATTTAAGCTTTAAATATTGTATATATATTGATGAGCGCACATCAAATATGGTGAACGGAAGCAGAAACACATAACGGAAGAGATTGACACATGCAGTAACAACTAAACTCATTGGTTTTGAGCTTCGTTTATCATATTTTGGATTAAACCACTCGATTATGGATTTATTTTACGATCTCTTTATGAAGCATTCAAGTTTTGGTGGAATGAACTTTCAATGAAGCGACAGAAATATCTCAGGTTTCATATTAACATAATTTGTGTTTCAAAGACGAATGGAAGTCTTTCATTTTGTATATGATTTTAATTTTTGGGTGAACTGTCCCTTTAAATTGTCAATCAAATGGCACTCGAGCTTGACTGTGAAATGGTACATTACTCCTGTTCAGATATTATACATCAGCAGATGAGACATTTATAAATGCTGGTCATTAAAATTCTTCCCAGGCTGAGTGACAAAAATATTTATGAAACCTTGGCCTCAGACGGTCTTGATTGATAGTTGCAGCGTTACATCAACACACAGTGTCTGCGATATGAGTTTCTCACTCTTCAACCTCCTCCAGCATTTATCTACAGAGCCCAAGCTTTGCATAAACGTCTGCCGTTCTGCATGTCTCCGCTCATGTGACTCGAGGTCTGGAGAACGCTTCGGATCACAAGGCCCAGGGGACTGAACAGAGCAGAAGTGTGTCCTCGCGGCAGAGGAACCGAGCAGAGGAAGCGTCTCTCTTTAGCAATTCAGACATCACACACCATGTTACCATAACTAATCTCAGCAACAAATCGAATCATGTCAGGCCTTTATCCAGCAGCACACGCTCTAAAATCTGCTGGGTTGTTTCAACCCAAACTTTGGGTCAAATATGGACAAACCCGGCCGTTGGGTTACATTTTTAACCCAACATTTGGTTTGGGTTTGTCTATAGACCATTTTGCAAGATGTAAACAACACTGGTCCAGAAACACTTCCTGTTTCAGTTTGTAACTGGTTTCTTTATTTTACATGTAAAGAAAACATCTTAAAGATGTTTGATTCAGTTTTATATGTTCTGTTGGTTGTATTTTATCCCAACATTTATGTAGTGTTAAAAAACTGAAACAGGAAGTGCTTCTGGACCAGTGTTGTTTACATCTTGCAAAATGGTCTATATTTCACCCAAAATCGGGTTGAAACAACCCAGCAGTTTTTACAAATGAGTACAAATGAATTCCTGATCTAGTTAAACTATATAATTAAATGAGTGATTCCATCCATAATAATTAAGTGGATCAGACAGTGGCGTCAGACAGGGGCATGTAGCGACATGCCCGTCTCACACACACACACACACACATACACACACACACACACACACACACACACACACACACACACACACACACACACACAAAAACACACACACACACACACACACACACACACACACACACACACACACACCTCTCTGGATAACTCCAGATAACAGACGGGGGAGGAGACTGAGATGATGAAACATCCAAATCAATGGGACACACACACACACACACACTCTCTCTCTCTCTCTCTCTCTCTCTCTGTCTCTCTCTCTCTCTCTCTCTCTCTCTCTCTCTCTCTCTCTCTCTCTCTCTCTCCATGAAGAATGTGTTTCCGACTGTTTGGTTTGGATGTTTGGATCTGAAGAGCCTTTTACTCTCTGACCATATCCTGCTGTTTACAAGCGCATTACAAGAGCATGTGTTTTCAATCTGATGAAGGACTAAAAACTAAACAGGAACTGTTCATCCGAAAGTGAAAATATTGGGGCAGGCTATTAGTATATTACCATAATCATAATCAGCATCATCATTATTGTTATAATAAATCATTATTCTTTCTCCTGTGAAACACTAAACAAGCACTTCTGTTGTCCATACAAAAGGTGGATGGTGATTTTTTTCTGCAAATATGACAATTAATATCTCATAAAAGCAGTCCATACCGGCTCTTGTACACTATATTTAAAGTCCTTTAACTCCTTTTCATGACAAACAGCAAAAATGAAGCTGACATTCGGGTTATTATTGTTAACTAAAACTAGCTATATAATTTCTTGACACAAAAAAAAAAAACAGAAATAAAATAATTTACAAATATTTGTTTATTTTTAGCAAGATGCCAAGGCAACATTTCTCATTTTCTTTTAAGTTGAAGTACTAAAATACCTAATATAGTAAAATAACCTAATATGAAAAACTTAATTAGACTATATATGCATATTCAAACTAAAACTTGTAAAAAATAATTACAAAAACTCACAACAAAATTAATAATACTAACTAGAATTAAAAAGAAAACAGAAAAATAACATATAATAAAACATTCATTACAAAAATTTATAGTATATCAATGATACTAACACTGAGCCCAAGATTTAGTGTTTCACAGAAAGATAAACATTAATATTATGAGGCCTGGATGACATGAAGGGGAAAATAAAGAGCATCTGTCGATGAACTGCTCCTTTAAAATGCAAAAGGCTCCTGGCTTTTTCCTGGAAACAGTATTTAGTAAATATGATCTGTTTACTGACCGCAGTGAGTGTGTATGAGCTGATGCATGAAAGCTTGATTACTAATTATGTTATATTAAACATCAGCCGTGTGTGTGTGTGTGTGTGTGTGTGTGTGTGTGTGTGTGTGTGTGTGTGTGTGTGTGTGTGTGTATCGCATTTGCATTAATGTCACGGATGGGATTGTATTCAGGAGTGAAAATAATATCCGAGACACACCTGCACTACATAATTAATGCTCAGAGAGTTCAAGTAATCATTCTCCAGGTTAATGGAAACGGGAAACCATGAGCTGTTATTAAAACTGCACCGTTTCCTGATAAAGACGAGACTTTTTTTCACGCCCGTCTCACTTCCTGTTCCCGTCCAGACTGCGGGAATGTGGAATAAACCACTGTAGGAACAAGAGCGGCTTGTTCTCGCTTTCTTTCTTCAGGCACGTCGTCTCCGTCCAAACCGGTTTGCGGTGTTCAGCACAGGTGAACTCTCTTCACACTAAAGCCTGTTGTTTTTACACACGCCAAGCAGGGTCGTCATCACGGGGGGGACGGTATTTTACAGGCATACAAATTACTTAAATATATGAATCCCCTTCCAAATATGTAGATGTGTACTTTAGGCATCAGCACACACATTTATACAGAGTTTTGGGAACCGTTAATCTTTTTTATTAATAAAACTTTATCACATTATATACTGCCGAACAGATCATTAGGTAGCGTGTAAACACACGGCACATTAATTAATACGGTGTCACGTGACTTTAAAGCATTGACCGTTTTATATGTTTGATAAAATCTCATCTGACATAAAAATATCTTAGCATGAAAGGCTGTGAGTTTTAAATGCGTCAGATATCTGTATTAAAACAGGGACCATTATTAATACGGGATCATACAGTCAGGGTCATCATTTTAACATGATCAACTCAATATAGTACCATAAATTAATAAATAAAAACATTTTCTGTAAATTTGCATAAGCTTATAAACAACACGCTCCTACTGAATGACTACTTAACGGGATAGTTCACCCAAAAATGTGTGCGTGTGTGTGTGTGTGTGTGTGTGTGTGTGTGTGTGTGTGTGTGTGTGTGTGTGTGTGTGTTTCATAAATGTTATGTTTAATCTGAATGTTTTATTCAGTGTTTGTTCATATTTACCAAATAACTGCAAGAGAAAATAAAATGGCTCAAATAAAGATTGACCCTCTATGATTAGCAATCAATTTTCAATCAATTTTTGTACACTGCAAAAAATACTGTTTTTCTACCAGTAAAAGACTGTAAAATGCTACAGTAAACACCTAAAGTAAAAATCTGAATGTTTTATTCAGTGTTTGTTCATGTTTACCGGTTTGCAAATAACTGCAAGAGAAAATAAAATGGCTCAAATTGCTGTGATTAGCAATCAATTTTCTGAAGTGTTTGTTTATGAAAATTAATGTGTAAGAATGTTCGGCCCTGTTTTGTACACTGCAAAAAAATATTGTAATTTTACCAGTAAAAGACTGTAAAATGCTACAGTAAACACCTAAAGTAAAAAATAACAAATAATTCACAGTTGAGTAAAAGCATACATTTCTCAGAGTAACAGTTTTTTTTATTTTAAATCTTATGTTTCTCTTTAATTATTTTGCTATCAGTAATGTACATTAGGGTTTATGTTCCATCTTATGTTGTTACATGAATGTCTATTGCTTTATTTTAGTGTCGTGTGTGTTATAATTATGGTGTTTTGCATATATATATAATATTTCCCTATTTGACTTTCTCTTCACCATCCGTGTTGTTAAGGTGGATGTTATGTCAGTATAAAAAGATCTCATGAAACCTTGATTCATATATTTTCATGCATTCACTAAAAACACTGGTCTATTCAGCATTATGCTATACACGTTTGTCAATTACAGTGTTTTATATAAAAGTGTGAAACTCTATAAAAACATATTTTTTTCTCAGTTAGGTATAAAGAATGACAGTAGGTGTGAGAGAGATTAATGTCTTAAAGCTGAGGATCACTTCTTTGCGTCAGGACACAGGGATAAAATAAACAGACACATTCCAGATTGGGTCCGCCTGCTATTGTGCAAGGCGCCGGTGAGCGCGCATGCGCAGAAGGCGAGAGCGCAGACGCGTCTGGATCACACGCACAAACATCACCGCGCGACGACGCACATCCCATGACAGAAGTTTAATCGACTGCCAGATTCGCCTCACATCAATAGACATTCGGCTCTGTGATATGTTTTCACGCACATTTTTAATATTTATTCCTTCCTTTCGTTCGAGTTCAATGACTATGCAGAATTCTGGGTGAAAAGATTAGAAACGGGTTGGAGGAAACGCCTTCTCTAACACGGACTATATATATATTAAATGACGTTTTATCTATTCCACCATGTCATGAGTTATAGAAATGAACAAAATAGCCTCGAATATTCTCATTTTGAAACTTTACAACACGCAATGCTGTTAAAAAGTCACATGGAAGCTGGTAACACAAATATGACAGGAGCAATAAATACATTGAAGAGGTTCAAAGGGCAGCATGATGTAACATCATAGTGAAATTACAATTAATAATTTTAGTATACAATTTTAAACAGGCTATAACATTGTTGTAACATTAGTAACGAGTATTAGTTGTTATTGTTGTTAAATATTATTTACCTGTTGGCTTTGGTGCATTTTAGGCAATTGAATCTCCATCATGTCTGAGAGGATCTCTCCTCGTCCGCCGTAACTCCTGAAGTGATTTATTTGTTTGTATTCCTTCACAGCGAAATGAAATATGGCTTGAAAATAAATACGTCCGATTGTCGATGCACTTGTGAAGGAAATGCTGCTGTCTGACTGAGGAGTTATGAAAATTCACGGAAAGCCCCAGTCATTCGCTAGCCCCGCCCACACTCCACGCTGACCAATAGGAAGCGCTTGCTGAGCTGCTGCGGTCTACGCCCCTTTTACCTTTCATCTGCTGTAAACCTTCTCAATGTGAACTTAGCTGAACGTTTATTTTAACTATAACTCTATAGGCTTCTCTATCTTAAAAAAAAATTGATAACACTTTAACAACATTTATTTTAAATGTAGGCTATCTTAACATTTGGGGGTTTTAATGTTCAAATGTGTTGCCATTTATTTTATTTATAAAAAAAACAATAGGGTTAATCCCTCAGGAATGTTGCAGGAACCAAAAATTGTAGGATCTATCTTGGACACAGAGACACATGATCTTGATGGAGCAGAACAGATTGTGGCACCTGCATGTACTTTCGCTGGCGGACACGTACAATCAAAAAACGCAATAAAAGCACATGATTTGAACACACCTACAAACTCTCGTGACCTGCATGTCTATCTGATAGCGCCACCTGCTGTTCGGCCTTAAGCTTTTAATGACATCTGAGCCTTTTCACAGTGTAATGAATCTTCAACCTTTTAAACCACACTCTAAACCATTTAAGAGTTTATAATTATACAACTTTAAACTAAACTAAAGTTAAAATGTAGCTTGGGTTAAACAAATGGATGACGGATTTGGCCTGAGTGTGAATGATCTGACTGCACTGATGCATGGGGTGTGTTTAACACCTGACAAAATTACTCTTGTTAAAAGATCAACCCACAACGTGACACTTCAATCAAACTCAACTGAGTGCAAAGTATATTATGTGTATAAAGGCTGTTTCATCAACTATATTGGGCACTGTGGGCCGTCGGGACTTTTAAAAAGTAAACTTTCACTAGTTTATGTGATTTACTAACAATAAAAATAACAACAAACTTAAGAATGTCCAGTAGTTGTGCATCACATGACAAATCTGTCATATTTTTCTGAAAATTTTGTTTAAAATGATTAGGCTGTAGTTAAAGGCAGGGCAGGTGATTTGTTGAAAGTCTCCGCATCCTGATAGCAATCACTAAGTTAAAGGCACAATATGTAATTTCTCGCCACTAGAAGTCAAATCAAATCATAGGCGTAGCTTGATGACGGCTTGATTCGGCGGGATCATGGGAGTTATTGTCTTCACGTCTACAGCCGGTGGAGAATACAGCAGAAATCATAATGGATGAGCGATAATGTATTACCGTATATACCCGAATATAAGACAAGGTTTTTGTCCTAAAAATAGGCTGAAAAATGGGTCATCTTATATTCGCGATATTGACAAAATCACGGGGGAAAGGGAGAAAGAACAAATTAATATGAAATAGTGACTGAAACGCAACCCATTAAGCTTTCCCTTCCAAGATGTTAATCTGCACAAAAATCCTGATAATCGAGCCGTCGTCTGATGAAATCTATACTTGCATGTAAAATTAGAGACGCAGAGCGAGCGAGAGAGAGAGAGAGAGAGAGAGAGAGAGAGAGAGAGAGAGAGAGAGAGAGAGAGAGAGAGAGAGAGAGAGAGAGAGAGAGAGAGAGAGAGAGAAGTGCGCGCGCGAGACGCAGAGCGAGCGAGAGAGAGAGAGGCGCGCGAGACGCAGAGCGAGCGAGAGAGAGAGAGGCGCGCGAGACGCAGAGCGAGCGAGAGAGAGAGAGAGAGAGAGAGAGAGAGAGAGAGAGAGCGAGCGAGCGAGAGAGAGAAAGGTGCGCGCGCGTGATGGAAGAGAGAGAATGAATTATCAGCAATTTTCAAATAAAATTATTTTCTGTTGAAAATCAGATTTTTTCCGCAAAAATATCTTTTTGTCCCAAAAATCAGTCTGGAAATGGGGGGGTCGTCTTATATTCAGGGTCGTCTTATATTCGGGTATATATACGGTAAATATTTATTAACATTGGAGTGGAACGAGCCGCTGGAGTGATTGCTAATGAGAGACAAGCGCGACACACGAGCAGTGGAGCTTTTATTATTCCTCTTCTTCCGGTCATGTGTATGTGGGGAAACGCAGCGCAGTTTTATCATATTAGACACATTTGAGTGTGATGAAAGTTGTTATAATGCTACTATATGAGACACTTGTTGCACACTGCAGTGAGCTAGATCGATATTAGACATGGTAAAACATGGTACTCGTGGAAAATCAATAAAATGAGATTTAAACAAAAAGACTAACTGTGTTAAGCTTATATATAACAATTATTAGTTTTCTGTCGATTAATGTATCCAAACAGTTGCTCACCTGTCTAATAAAACACATAATATATTAAAGCATATTTGGTGTTTCCATGGTTTCTTCAAAATATAAATCAAGGGTAACGCGGATATGATGTCATTGATAGGCGACGGTCCGTGTCCTGGTTCAAACTGCTTATTTCTCTGTGCAAACATTTAGGATGTAAGTACACAAGTCAACAAAATATATTGAAAAAATATACAACAAAATAACATTGTTCTAGTGGTTTTTGGATATTTTGATCCAAGAATCTTGCACAGTGTGCCTTTAAGTGGTCTAAATGTATTTATATGTATATTTTCTGTAGAAGGCGTAGGACCATAACATGTTCGTCCAATCATTGCATTCAGACCGAATGCAATGATCCGATGTCCTGTATGTATTTCCACACCTCCTGTTCACACACGTCAGCAGAGCGTTTCATGCTGTGCAGAGTCAGACAGACGTCAGTCACCGAACAGCAGCTACAGTTCCTCCTGAACCAAAACCAGCTTATGCTGCGTTCACCATGTAATCTGGAAGAGATGGAAACCTGTGATGTTAACCTCGGAGCGTTTCGTGATTTGAATTGCGTTTCACTATCAACGCATAAATGTATATGCAGCAGTCAGGTGGTACAATAACTTTTTAAGTTGTTTGAGTTCATTATTATTGTAATGTTATGTGCTTTGGAGACGCACTGAAGGGAGGGATCTTACGCTTTCAAAGCTAACTCGCTATTGCTAGCCTCAACGAAAATTGCCTACCCTACCTTTAAATAAATATTCCCTTTGTTTTCTTCATGTCTCACATTTCATCTGTAACTTTATTTGGGGCGAAAGTGTTAAAATTACAGTCGTAGTTTGTGTACAAATGGAAGGAAATCATTTTTACAAAATATAATTATAAATATTATTATTATTATCATTATAAATGTTGTATAGTTATTATCATCATAGTTTTGAGGTTAGTTGAATGTCTAGACCCGTGAGAAGAGTAACACAAAATAACAAGCATTTATAGAGTAACAGAAAGAAATGATGAAAGCATTGTAAAAAGGAAAGAAAAAGTTTTATTGAAACTTTATCTCTATCTATCTATCTATCTATCTATCTATCTATCTATCTATCTATCTATCTATCTATCTATCTATCTATCTATCTATCTATCTATCTATCTATCTATCTATCTATCTATCTATCCCATGCGCTGACACGTATATGATGAACTCACTTGATCTCCAGCACTAACTAGCAGATGACTAACCAGTGTACTAGTGCTAGTATGTACCCCAGTGCCTGAAACCAGCAAAACGTAGTTTTTTCTCCCCCCGAAGCGCGTGCGTGTTTGCGCGCGCACGATTGGCAGCTCCACGTCGACATTCTTCCAGCTGCTGCACGGACGCGGACGCGCTTCATCAACAGTTGCACGAGCTTCATCTGCTCAATCCTCCACACACACAGGGCTTCTTCTTCTTCTTCTTCTGACAGAGTCCGTGTTTCAGCAGAGCTTCTTCTCCAAACACACTTTCTCCAGCGTCGACTGGCTCGTGCTCGAGTTGCAGCAGGTATGTTGTTATTTTCCTCTTTTCCTCTCTCTGGAAGAAGTGTGCATTCACTCACAGACTGTGCGCGTGTGCTTATTAAAACCCTGTCACATCGACACTCGTTGAGATATTCTCCCACTGAAGCATTAAAGTAACTTTGAATGGAAGTTTTCATGTGGAAAGTAAACTGTCTGCGTGAAGTTACGTGCAAATGCGTGACATATGGCATCCTCAGTTTCCCCTTTCTTAACGCTGTGACTTCTCTTTTAGTTTGTGGGATTATATCTGTGTTAAGTTTCGATGTACTCCGGGATGACAGACTTGATCTTGATAAACGACAGCACTGCTCCACGGTTTTCGACACGTCAGCTGTTCTCGGCTGCCCCAGTTGTTAACTGTGCAAATAGACAGAGTGGAGGAGCGCGTGCAATATTTAAATCGGATTTTTGTGACACGTTTCATTTCATTCTTCTGCGCTTTTGCGTCTTTTTTTTTGTTGCATGCACTTAATTTGCATGGAATCGTGCACGTAGCTCTTTTTCTGCATATGCACCGTAGGCCGCCATATGTGTTCATCATTCATGATGTGATGATTATGTGCATGTGTGAATGAGGCCACGTCGTTTATGCATCTTATCCATCATTTAAATTCTTCTAATAGCCATTACTAAGCTCGAGGAGTTCCTCGCTTTCAGCTCCAGCTCAGAGATGCTTTGATCAGTCTCACCTGTCAATCATCTTTCATTCTGAGAAGTATTATAACTGTATTATAACTGTTACTATACACTGTTACAAATTGCCACCTACTTCAACTTCAAACTTCAGTTCACTTGCTGCCTTAATTTTAAGTATGCCAAATCTAATGGTCTGTTCAGCTATGTTTATATATTTAGATATTATTTTTTGTAGCCTATATATATATAATATAATATATATAATATATATATATGTAAACAAAACTTTTATGTTAGATGTAATTAATCGATTCAACAGCACTAATGATAAATAAATATATGTATGTTTTTATATATATATATGTGTGTATATATATATATATATATATATATTGGTGCTGTCAAATCGTTTAATCACATCTAACATAAAAGTTTTTGTGTGTATATATATATACACACACAAAAACTTTTATGTTAGAAGTGATTAAACGATTACACGATACAGCATATATATATATATATATATATACACACATATATAAAAACATAAATATATTTATGATTAGTGCTGTTGAATCGATTAATTACATCTATAAATATATATATATCCTATACATACATACATACACACACACACACACACACACACATAAACTATACACACATACACACACACATATATAAACTATACACACATACACACACACACATATAAACTACACACACATATAAACTATACACACATACACACACACATATATAAACTATACACACATACACACACACACATATAAACTATACACACACACACATATAAACTATACACACATACACACACACATATATAAACTATATATATAAACGATTTGACAGCACCAATATATATATATATATATATATATATATATATATATATATATATATATATATATATATATACATATATAAAAACATTAATATATTGATTTATGATTAGTGCTGTTTAATCGATTAATTACATCTAACATAAAATGTTAGACATATTATTACTTTTTGTTTACATATTATTTATATATATATATATATATATACAAAAATTCTTAACTTAATCGAAAAAAACATGTTGCCATGACTTATTGATGATCAAATTTTGTTTTTTTCAGTGTATAAATGACCAGATTTGCGATGCGGATGAGAAATGTAACGTGTCTGCTTCTCTCGCACAGAAGAGTTTCCCCGAGCAGAGGACGAGCGGCGCTGTGGCTTTCCAAGTAAAGTTCTGTGATACACTCCGACTCTTAATTGTTTGCAGTCAGTGCATTACAGAACTTTGTTTTGGGAGTTTAAAGCTCAGGCCTGGAGGAAACAATCATCCCATCTGGACGAACCTGTAACAGCGTTAAACTGCACAGCCTGTGTCCTTCAAACAACACACACAAATAAATCACATCATTATCCTCATCATTTCAACATGCTCATTCCTTTATTTAATGAACATCCTTTAGTTTGGGAATCACAGATACGTTGATGTTGTATATAGATTATAGTTGTTGTATTGATTATGTGTTATATGATTTTTTTCCCAGAATGTTTTCTTCAAGTGTTCAACTAGCATAGCGGAGGCTATACCGCAATTGCTAAATATCTAAAAATAACCGTTGCACAGTAACACACCACTTTCCAATTAAACATTCCATTCCATAACCTCAGGAAACACACAAAAAATGTGGCTTTTTCCATTGTTGTAAAGGCAATGTATCCCATATTTACAAGGCGGTGGTGGCAGAGAAAAGCACTTTAAATGGAGACGCTTATGGAGGTTTGTGATGACGTCATCAGACGCGCGCATGTCTCACGGTCACGTGACTTTTAAGGGTTAATCTGAAAACTTTTCATTGGCACTGACAAAACAGATTTCCAAGCATACAAACTGTTCCATGTGTCTGAGATACTATGCAATATGTAAAGTATGCATCCGGGAAATAAATGTGAGAGGTTTTGTTGAAGTGTATTTTAAAGTGCATCTGTTTTTTATTAGTCAAGCACATAAAGATTGAAACTGCACCATTTAACCCATCAGAGTCAGAATTATCATTTACAAACACATTGGCAGACTACACACACACACACACACAAACAATCTCAGTAAGTGTAGTATCTCAATAATGTAATGTTATCAAGTCGATGTCTGATAATTTCTGTTTTTAAAAGTCCCCCTGTGGTGAAAATCAAGTTTTTAATGTTGTTTATGTGTCTATGTGGTGTTTTTAATCTGCTTTAAGACAAACCATGTGTAAATTCATAAGTGGACAGCATTGCTGAGTATTTTCTGCTTAAAACTGCAGTGAACCAAAGACAGTCTCAAAAACACGGTTAGAAATCGCTGGTGTTTCTGACGTCACACACTACCTTGTAACCAATCAGATCAACGTGTGATCTTCAACCAGTGGATCTCTGAGTGAGTGAGTGGAGGCGGGCTTTCCCCTCATCTCCTGAACTAGCAGAGGAGCCTCGAGAGATGCCAGTCATCCCGGTATATTTTCTGTTGATGTGAAAAATCGAGTAGATTTAGTAATATAGCGGATGTATATTGTGATGTTATGATGAATTATATGCCAATTTATCCACTGACATTATGAGTGTTTCAAACCGTTTCTGGTGATTGCTAGAAGGCAGACTGAGATGGTGAACGGGAACATGGTTTGTGTAACATTAGCAACACATTATTAGCTGTTTGATAACATAACGTTAGTCAAGCAAAAGGCTAATCATATTAATTACCGTTATGTGTCCGACGTTGTAAAGAGCGATATCATTGTGCAGCGTTTACCTCAGACAGTTAGTGGATCTGTGAGCTGGCGTGGGTGGAGGCGGGGCTAATTAGCATATTCATTGCACGTGTTTACTACAGGAAGCAAGGGTGTAGTTACAGTAGCTACAATCTATTTTAAGGCATGAAGAAATTTTTTCACAAAAAATAAAAATGCCGTTTTGGTGATCAAAGAAGAGTTTCAAGGAATAAAAATGATTGACTAGGGGGACTTTAAGAGAATAATTTATTCAAAACGACTTTCATCTCTTCACCTCTAAACTCAGCTGTTCTGTAAAGACGTGTGTAATCAGTTAATAATCCTCAGCTATCCTTTTAAAGGGATATTAAATCCAAAAATTTAAATTGTGTCATCATTTACTCGCCCTCATGTTCTTTCAAACCCGTCGAAACACAAATGAAGATCTTTGTGATGAAATCCAAGAGCGTTCTGTCCCTCCATTGACAGCTACGCAACTACCACACTCAAGCCCCAGTAAGGTAAAGACATCATTAAAGTAATCCATGAGATTCCAGTGGTTTAACCTCAGTTTTATGAAGCAACGCAAGTGCTTGTTTGCGCAAAAACAACAACAACATAATTTACCATATAAATATTGATCTAATTTAAGTAGCTTTTATGAACATGCCTTGGAAGAAGAGATTACTGGTATGAATAAGAGACAAAACAAAGTCTCTGATATATTTTAAGGTCAGTGAAGTGGCTTTCAGTAAAAATTGCTCAAACTTGCATTTTAGTCTCTGACTAGCATAAGCCTTGTCTGTGAAACCGGGGGTAAAAGTTTTATTCAAAGTCCCTCTGTAGTAAATCATTTTATCCAAAATTACATATTGAAACGTTTTCTTTCCTTGGAAAAAAAAAAGTACATGTCTTAAAATAGCTTGAATGTAACTCGACAGCCTTGCCTCATTTAGTATACGCGGTTCAATTAATATGCAAATGAGCCCCGCCTCCACTCACTCACTCACTCAGAGATCCACTGGTTGACGATCACACGTTGATCTGATTGGTTACAAGGTAGTGTGTGACGTCAGAAACACCAGCGATGTCAAACCGTGTTTTTGAGACTGTCTTTGGTTCACTGCAGTTTTAAGCAGAAAATACTCAGCAATGCTGTCGACTTATGAATTTACACATGGTTTGTCATAATTATATTAAAAACACCACATAGACACATAAACAACATTAAAAACTGGATTTTCACCACAGGGGGACTTTACAGCCGATAGTGTACAGTATGGGAAGAATGCTGATGGTTTATGGGATTTTACACCTGCATTATCAAACCATGAGTCTTTATGGCACACAAAAAAATGTGGCAATGTGGGTTTGTTTTTGTTACAAGCCAAATACATTTTTTTTAGTTCTGTTTAGTGTAATTTTGTACTAGAACCATGGCACTAAATACATAAAGTTGGCTACTTTTTTTGTGAATTAAACAACAGTTGGCTTCAAATAAACCAATATTTCTGATTATTGTCAATGTTGAAAACCAGGGAAATGTTGTTCAGATCTGGAACTAAGATAACTCATTTTATATTATTTCATAAATTTGATGTATAGTATTTTAGCCTACTGTATAATTTTAGAAGTTATATTAGCTATATTATAATTATCATTCTCAACATGTGAGAACAAACTGTATGAAAACAACAAAAATGAGAGTAAATAGATTCACAGTTCAAAGATTTTAACTTAAATGCTGCCAAATGTAGGTTTTTGAGAGAAAATAATTATTCTAAGAGATAATATCGTAAGACATTGAAAAAGTGATATTTAATAAATTTGCATGATTTAAAGGGGACCTATTATGCCCCTTTTTACAATATGTAATATAAGTCTCTGGTGTCCCCAGAATGTCTGTGAAGTTTCAGCTTAAAAAAACAACAACAGATAATTAATTATACCATGTTGTAAATGGCAATTGTTGAGTTGAAGCAAAAACATGCTGTTTTCATGCATGTATCTTTAAATGCAAATGAGCAGCTGCTTCTCCCCGCCCAGCTTCGCAGAAGAGGGCGGAGCCTGTACAGATCGTGCCTCGGATACTCTGATTAAAAACTAAAATATCTGTTTGGTTCTGATTATCATCTCTATCACGGTCACACTCACGTCAAACGGTCAAAAACACAAAGTTCACAGTCAGTTAGGTCTGTGAATGTAAACAGCAAGTAAAGAAATCACATGTGTAAATTAGATCTGTGTATTAACGTGACAGCAGCGTAATATATACTGTCAATATGAATCAAACAAAGAAAAACAGATAAACACTCACTGCTCTTGACTGAATAACTTTAGTAGGTTTAATAAGAATATATTTCTTACTTGAATGCTGCTGTTAAATGCTCTGGCGAGGAGATAAACATGGCGGACTGCGTGCAGCTCACTGAGGGGAGGAGCTATGCTAATAAGGCAGAGAATAGGCTTTATGGACTTCATTGAAGCAGTGCATGCTGGTTATAAATTGTGTCTGACTTCAGCCAGCGCCGACACCGCATGACTGACGTATGCCATCAAAGTCCCGCGAGAGCGATTCGAGAGCACACTGTAAAAAAAAAAAAATGTTGGTTTACCTTAAAAAAGCAAGTTACCTTGTTGCCTTGAAATTTTGAGTTCATTGTAATTAAAACTTTTAGTTAATACAATGAAGAAGAATGGTTTAATAAACAGAAACTCAAAATAGTATGTTATCTTCACACATTAGTTATCAAAGTTGATTTGACAAAAGATAAAAAGTTGTGATAACAAATCATGAAAATATTTTTTACAGTTTGTTTATTCGAAGATTTTGAACACCTTCAGTTCCACTAATGCTCACAAATCTGTTTTTTATAATTGTAAAAGCTCTTTTCACGGAGTCGCAATGTTATATTGTGTCACGTTAATCAAAATAACACTGATAAAGAAGAAAAAAACTTAGACCCCACTTCATTGGTATTTAAATATAGGCTCATGTATTTAGCAGTACATAAATATTAAATGGAAACTGAAGACTAAAATTTGATTGTTTAATGTTATTTTTTAGTATTATTTTTCTTTATTAATTTTCATAATAATTTCACAATGTATTTTGTAAAGTCCGAGTATGTTGTGCATGTGTGCTGATGAGAGATATGGGATGAGCTTTACTTTGCTTACATGTTCAGGTATGTGTGCAATGTAACGCGTTCACTGAGCAGAGATGTCCCACTGATGACGATGCATCAATGTGTACAGGTGGCATGTTCTGTACAAGGAAATGAATGTTTTTCAACTGATGCAATGTACAGTACCACGAATGTATACACACTGAAGGGAAGTTTCTCAATGTGGAAAGTGTGGATTGTGCCATGTGCATGAGGTACGCTCAATTTTTAAAGCTCAAGCAACATGTTTTGCTACCTTACAAGGACCTCAGAGGTGTAGATAAGCTCAATCCTTACTGTACGGACTCAGAGAAACGTGGAGGCATGATGGGGTGACGGAGAGAGAAATGGGGAACAGAGAAATCTGCAATGAAGACCTCTTCACCTATAGTCTTATTCTTTATGCCGTTTTCTCTCTGTCTGATACATGTATACACTCTAAAAAAATGCTGGGTTGTTTTAACCCAAACCTGGGTCAAAAATAGACGAACCCAACCGTTGGGTTAACATTTTTAATTAAATGTCCATATTTGACCCAAATTTTTTTTAGAGTGAATAAATAGAAATCTCTTGGCAAAAGTAACTGGTGTAGCTTCCGTGATTCAACCATAACGGGGGAAAGCATGATTTTCAAATCTACAGAAACGAATCTGAAACATCTGTGTATTTGAGAACTATTGCATTTATTTCACTTCTGCTGTGGTAAAGTATGCAAACAGCACGTGAGCGGTCACTACGGGAAGCAGAAAGTGTCCGTTTTCAGCTCCTCCTCCTCGTGGATTTAGGCCACGCCCACCCGGGGGGGAAAAAATCCAACCGTCTCCATTGACTTTGCATTGCGAGAGGCTCCTCCTCGTCATTTCTTGCTTCTAACTAAAGACAGAAAAATGGCTAAAAGCTGCTGTGTGACGAGTGTACAGCAAACAAGCTAAAACACCCAGAAATAAGTTTTTATAAGCTGTCGACCCCAAAAAATGAGTGTTTAAGGATCAGGCAGTTGAGACAGAGCGTAACGCGTCTCATTACTCTGAGAACTAACGTACGCCCGCGGGAGGAGAACGTAATCGGCAACACAGGATCGCTTATCTTACAGAAATATAATATATAAAACTGACATTGGATATTGACTCACCAGTGACCAAATGTTGAACTCACTGCACACGTAACTGTGTTTTTAGTGCATACTAATGTCAGGATCCCACAATTTACCCATTCGTTCCAGCCTGTATCCCGTTTGTTGGGGTCGACAGCTTATAAAAACTTATTTCTGTGTTTCTTAGCTTGTTTGCTGTAAAAATGACACATTTTAAATGTAATAAATGACAAGGAGGCAGCCTCTCGCAATGCAGAGTCAATGGAGACGGTTGGATTGCCCCCCCCCCCCCCCCCGGTGTGGGCGTGGTCTTCAGATTACGACGCGTTACGCTCTGTCTCTATTGCATAAAAACTGAAAGCAAATGAGTTGACCTTACGTCTAGCTCCGTCTCGCTACACGTCCAGCGAGGAGGAGCGAATGTAATTTGGGCCTAATGGGCGGAGCTAGAATATCTAACCCCACCCACAACTCTATCCCTCCGGCCCATTAGACGTCCAGAGAGGTGGAGCTGGACGTGATTTGACTCTGCAGTGACCACCACTTGTGAAAACTGCAATGGGCTTATTCTGAGACACTGTTTATGATTTATGGGGTTTTAAAAAAGCAGTGGGTTGATTTTTACCATTATAGTGTGGTTGTGTACACACACTGCCATGTGAAAGTGAATTTTGGACTTTCCTTTAAAGGAAAAGTTCGGTATTTTACACTTAAAGCCCTGTTTACAGATTGTATCTGATGAAATAGAACGGTTAAGATTAAAATTTGGACACATGCTGCTGTCCCGAGAATTTTAGGTTTATTTTGCTTAACTGCTGTTAACATGAATCAAACAACAAAATTAATAACAACAACAAAGACAAACGGATAAACACTCTCTCCTCTTGGCTGAATAACTTTAGTAGCTTTAATGAGAATATATTTTCTACTTGAATGCTGCTGTTAAATGCTCTGGCGAGGAGATAAACATGGCGGACTGTGTACGGCTCACTGAGGGGAGGAGCTATGCTAATAGGGCAGAGACTGTCAGCGGTTGTGGGCGGGGCTTAGCTGTTCTAATGTCAAGTCACCTTTATATATATATAGCGCTTTTTACAATACAGATTGTTTCAAAGCAGCTTTACATAGATAACAGGAAAATAGTGCAACAAAGTTTGTTTCCGGAAGAAAATCGCGTCACAGTCCAGCTCGAGTAAATTCAGTGATGTTTCATTTTTGTTGTAAAAAAGTTATTAATTTAGTTAATTTATATAGCCACTCTGGAGAAAACCGTGATGTTCTCATATAATGGTGTAAATTCAGGCAGATCAATAATATTGTTGAATATTAAATTAAATGTCCCAATGTGACGTCACATTGCATAAATTTTTTTGATTTTGAGATTCTGTTTATGATTTATGGGGATAAAAAAAAAACAGTGGGTGGATTTTTACCATGAAAGTGTGGTTGTGTACACACACTGCCGACACACTTTGATGTTCAAACATCATTTTGCATAACAGGTTCCCTTTAAGGATAGTGTCAGGGAAGATCTGCTCGGAGGGAGGCGGAGCGCGGTGCATGACGGGACGCGTGAGTGAGTAATCTCCACCTCATCCCTCCATCATCAGC
This sequence comes from Phoxinus phoxinus, assembly GCF_949152265.1. NCBI lineage: Eukaryota > Metazoa > Chordata > Actinopteri > Cypriniformes > Leuciscidae > Phoxinus > Phoxinus phoxinus. The sequence continues at coordinate 6,024,750 of NC_136882.1, read as the reverse complement.
CGCGCGCTGACCTCTGACAGCAAACACGGAAGCAGCATGGCGTCAAACAGCAGCAACGCTCAGCAGAGACTCCGAATCATCGCAGGACATCTGCAGAAACACACAGGAGATGGAAACACGAGCGTCGCGGCGCAGGAGTGCAAAGCCGAGGCGTCGCGATCCGACCCGAGCAGTGTGACACCGGTGCCGAAGAGGAGGTACAGTATGTGTGTGCGCGCGACTGTGCGGTGGGGTCCAGCTCCTCACACACACACCATTCACACACACACAAATAAACGCTGGATGTAAAGAAAGAGCAGTCGCGTGAAGGGATCCAGAAGCGGGCGTTATGTAGTATCAGTGTGTGAAAGCTGAAGTGAAACAATGTCTCCATTCATATCCCGGAGGAGGAGGAGGGTGCGGTGGCGCGCGCGTGCGTTCAGTTTCCTTTTTTGTTTTGTTTTCATAATCATTGTGGTCATTTCACTTCTTATTGGGGTTACACTTAGCGAGCAAACCGCTGCTTGTCACAGGGCTGCTGGTTCCTCCACTATAAACTCGCATCAGCCCTTAAAGCTATAGGTCACCTAAAAATGAGTTCACTCAGCCTCAAGGAAACGAGATTTAGGAACCAGGGCATTTTCAGTTAAATTTGTGCCTGTGTTCCTCACACAAAGCTATTTGATAATTGTAATATGTTGCACGAGTCATGTGGACCGAGCCATATGGGGCTGACAGACAGACACTCATAGCTTGTGATCTTCTGAAAGTTGTGCAACATGAGGGGATAAGCAGATGAAGGCTGTACAGTTGTGTGAACTGTATCTTTAATGAAGATTACGGTCTCTCTATAGCTCAGAGTCCCTGAGAGCGTTCAGAGGATCTGTGGAGAATATATAGTGGTGATTTTTAGTAATCTGTTAACAATGTATGTGCTTAAAGTGACAGGTCACACAAAAATGAATCATTTACTCATTTACTCGCCCATGAGTTTACAACAAAAAAACACTGTTCAGTTTACAATGAATGAACACAAAAGAAGATATTTTGAAGAATGTCGGCACCCATTGACTTATAGTATTTTCCCCCCCCTATTATGCAAGTTAATGTGTGTCGTCAACTGTCCAGTTACTGTCATCCTTCAAAATATCTTCTGTTGTGTTCAACTATCCCTTTAATGAAAGCTATTAGACAGTGTTGTTTAAGTTTTGTTGTTAATTCTGGAGGTCGCTGTGTGCTGAAAGTCTAGGTTTGTGAGTCCTTGTGTAGATTGATATCTCCTTGTTTCCTGAGTGTTCAGGCTTGTCCTGTGATGATGCAAGCGATGACCATGCTTCTGTAAACAAAAAGGGCGTTGCTTATTTCTGTGTTTTCTGCCTCTCAACCGTTCAGGCCTGAAGCTCTTTATGGCATATTATATAGACTAATTATCTTCCTAAAGCACTGCTGCTGTTGTGATTTGATTTCTCGAAGGTTGTTCTGTCTATGACAGCCGTGATCACTTTCCTCTTGTGAGTTAGTGGATGGATTATTGGTCCCGCTCTCCATGGTTGTGAATGTAAATATGAGGTGATCTCCCCACAAGTTGTATTTTGTCTGTCAAAAGTTATCATGGCAAAGCTGTGCTGTGATTGGCCGAGGACCGGGGTGGCCTGACTTCGTGTTTGCTAACGGGGCTTTGCTGCCATCTAGTGCGGGACACGAGGCGAAGAAACCTTTGACCTACTGAGACACAGCTGAGAGATTCGAGTGCTTCGGCCGGGCGGTCAGTGTCGTGCTGTTTCCTCGGGCAGTTTTAGGACAAATCACAAATGTTTTCTCTGACTGAACTTTCTCTGGAGGAAGCACAGTTGTGGTCTTTGCGCTTGACCACTTCTCTGCCTACATGACCCATTTCCTGTGTTTGGCCAAAGTGTTAAAGTGGACGTGAAGGAACACAAGTGTGTGTGTGTCGAACTTTTGATTACTCAATGGGACACACTTAAAGGGATAGTTCACTTTGAAATTAAATGTTGGTATGTTTTATCTTAGCTGAAGTGCATCCAAGATGTAGGTGTCTTTGTCTCCGCAGTAGTTTCAATTTTGATATTTTTAGGTCAAACCGTTCTTGTCTGACAGTCATATCATGCAGGTATATAGGCACTGTCTCTAATACCATGCAGAGAAAATAGTTTGCTTCGCATCCACACTTTCATTCCCTTCATGCATTTCTATTGATGAGAAGACCCAGACCCTCTTGTGACATCATGTCCCGTTTTTGGTTCGTTTAGATGTCTTTGGTCCGTGTTGCGTTCATATTTCAGCCGAACTGCACCAGAGTTCGTGTGGGACTCTGTCTGTATATCGGGGCCTTTAGCCCTCAAATATCAGTAGCCGCGTTTCCTTCATAGATTAGCGCAAAACCTTTTTGATATTTTCTAAATGTTGTCCCTTCGTCCCGGTTTACATGTATCCCAGCCACCGCACTAGACATTATTTTTAATGGAGTGATTGAAGGTGTTATCAAGCATTAATTGTAAGGAAAGCTCTTTATATTGTGAGCGGCACATATGAGGAGTTTCTGGGTCACACTGACAGACAGGACAGACCTGCTTACTTTTGATATCAAACAAAGTCTCAACTTTCATATTTGGTAATTTTTTTAAAGAAATTTAAACAATAAATGCTGTTTTGTGGCTCTTTAATGTGTGTGACAGATCGCTGTGTCGCCTCAGTTAAAGCCGCTCGTGAACCGATCATCTCTTCCTTCTAGTTGATTTATAGCATCAAATAAACATGAATGAACATCAGGAAGAACATCAGGACATTACACGCCAGGTGACTGTAAATGCTAAAATGTAAATGTTTCCATTGCAGTTTTGTGAAATGTTCCTTTTCCAAATTGCCCGAAAACCACTTCATGCGAGCGTAAAAACATGTTTGCGATACATGGGAGTTTTGGCGAAATCTAATATTTTCAATTCGCGAATTTAATTTGTGTAATTTGAAGGGTAATGTAAACGCGGCTCTCTCTGAAGAGGTTTTAGAGATGGATTTAGTGTGTTTTGAGCTTTGCCATCTTCAGACCTGGGACAGTTTTGCCCACTTACTTCCTGTCATCGCGTATACACACACTCTCAAGAGGCCTAGACTGCAAGTGTGTGTATTGAGAGGAACAGGCGGGCCCTTACTTTACTTCTCCTGGTCGGCATATGCGTGACATTCCCAGATGTGTGGAAAGAAACACTTTGGAACAATAGGCTTCACTTTTCTCCCAAATCTCTGTATATCCAGTGCAGGTCATTGATAAGATACTGCTGGAATTTCTGTATGTGTTTGTTGTCAAAGAGAAATGGTAGATGTGGAGATTGTTGAACTGTATTCAGCATTCTTGTATCTTATCATGCCAGGCATTATACTGTGTAGGGTTTTAAAATATTTCCTCTTGGTGCTAGTGTGTGCCAGATGAACATAGTTGCTCAAATGTAACCTTTATCAAGAAAGATCACATAGTTTCTTTCGTTTTTACATGTTTGGTCCCATTTGCTAACATTTTCTAACTACTGCAGTAGATTTAGCCAAGGTTCGTTCAAACCTAGTTTGGCATATTCAAAGAAAGTTGCTTGCTTTGTTTGAGAGCTTTTGTCTTAGTGCATTATAATGAATCAATCCAGCTTGTCATTTAGTTCAATTTCAATATTCAGTACACACAAATTTATTATGTGAACACAAACTTTTATTTTGGATACGATTAATCGCGATTAATCGTTTCACAGCCCTAGTATCGACACTGAAATATCGGTTCCAATACTCATTTTCAGATACACTAATACCAGCTCTGCGTTCTTCTCTCTGACGGTGAATTGACGCACACACTCCTCCTGTCACTCTTTGCTCCAGTTGAATCGTGCCTGTATTGCACATAATTTTAGTCATTATTGCAGGTTTCGCGCTCACAACTAAAGCGCATGCACTACTAATTTATATAAGTGCCGCGCACATAAAGCCGCCTCTCAAACTGCTCGCGACGACCAAATTGACTTCTATTCGTGGCTTATTGCACTTAAACTGTTGAATGCACACACAATTATGTCAAAATGCCCGTCTTGCCAAGTATTCAGGGAAATAGTCAGCTTTGGAACATAAATAGTTGAGAGGAAAGGCATGTTGTGTATTGGATCCGTGATTAAGCTCTTAAAGTGACAGCATAATCCTGCTCGTGTAACTTTTGTTACTTTAATTGTCAGCATTAATCTGTATTTAACTTTTACAGTGAAGATTATCCCGTGTTATTTTATATTTGACTGCTTTCCTTGTAGTATTTCTTACCTGAATACTACTGTTAGACCCAGCTGAAAAACTATAGTCATGTTTATTTCATTTGTCTCTTTTATTTGTGCTATCGTTTGCAATTAGTTTATTTGTTCTTATTTTATGACTGACTTTTCTTGTCTTTTTTTTGTAAATGTAGTTCAACGGTTCAAATAAAATCTCCCTGTGCTGAATGTAAGATATTACGACAAAATTACCCAAAATATAAAAAAAATTATGAGATGATAACAAATGATCTGTATGGCGTTTTTTTTCCCCATTTGAAAATTATATCGAATATCAATATTTTTCAAGGTATTGCATCGAAGTTGGAAAGTCCAGTATCGGGACAACACTAGACTCAGATTCAGATGACGTGTCTCTGCTGTCAGGTCTGTCTGGAGTGGTCACATGTTTGTCTGCGTTGCTGTAAGAAGTGTTCAGTGGCTGTATTGAGAGTTTGAGGGGCTGCCGGTCTCCTCCTCTGATCCGCCACTCATGCTCCTGCACACGGACAGCGTGTGTTTAGTGTGAGTCTCGCAGCAGGCGCACCGCTCTAGAGATCACAGCTGTGCTCAGTCCTGTGCTTTAGTTAGTGTTGTCTTCTGAGGCAATCTTCACAATGACCATTGATCATGCTTATGGTTCGAGAAAACACAGGAGAGGTGTGCAGGATTTTTTCTGAGCGACCTGAGCCTTACATAGACACATGGAGCCTGTTGCTAGAAGGCCCTCGGGTTAAGAAAACCCTTAGTGATGATATCCTCACAACTATAACTAAGAGGTTGCTTAACTTTAAGGAGAATGTGACGTGGGGGGATGTTTCAAACCATAATGTACTCGAAGTGCGCACGCATAAAGCGTCTCTCAAACAGATCAGGAGTACCAAATTTAGTTTTTTTGTGCTTAACTGGTAGGGCTGTAACGATACAGCAAACCCACGATTCGGTTCGTATCCCGATTTCTGACCCACGATTCGATACAAACCGCGATTCTTGCGAGGAGGGAGGATTTTAAAAGGCAAATAAATAAATAAATAGCTAAAGCTATAACTCTTTTCTTGTAACAAAATACTTTTGAAAAACAAACCGAACTATACTCCATTGTGGAGATGATTCGAGCATGTTAAAAATTATTCTGAGGTAACCGAGGCTTACTGTCTGTGCTGTAAACTACAAATAATATATTGCCTATTCCGCATGACCCACATCTCAAGCGCAGGAATAACGCTTGCCACAAAGTGAACGCGCCTATATAGAGAAATGCACACTTCCTACGAATTAGCCTAAGCAGCCATTTCTTTATGTTTTAAATTAACGTTAAATCAAGTAAAAGTATTTCAAGCTTTCTATATAAGTTTCGATTCGTTTATGAGGTGAGCTCCAGTTCACACGCGCGCCGGTGCCACACACACACACACACCGCGCGCTTTGCTCACTTGCTCTGGTGTTTGCTTGTATGTATGTGTGTGTGTGTGTGTGTGTGTGTGTGCTCGCGCGCGTGTGTGCGTGTGGGGGAGAGGTGCGATTTTTGAATAATAATCAAATGATACCCAGCGATCTTCGAATATTATTTTTGCTTGAAATTCCCATACCTAATATGTAAAAGACCCCGTCACAGCCCTAGGATCTATTCTGGACGAGAAAGATTAGTCTGGGAAGGGGTGTGTCGATTGCGATCTGCCTTCTCACACCGCGACACAGGTTCGTGGATCTGAGTGTCGCGATTTCGGTTTAATATCGTAAATCGTTACAGCCCTATTAACTGGACAAATACACACACAAAAGGATGTCTAAATGCCCGTCTTGGAGAGTGTTCACCTAAACACAGTGGTTATGTCTGCCTTAAGTGAGTTGAGAAAGCAAATACGTGTGTATCAGTATATTGTATATGTGCATTCGCTCTTAAAGTGACAGCTGCCTAATAAACCTGCTGCTGTCTGTCATTACTGGTAATCAAACAACAAAAGACAGAGAAAATCACTCTCTGCTCTTGACTGATTAACTTTAATTGTAAGCATTCATCTGTATTTAATTTATACTATTAACACTAGAACTACCTACTACTAGAACGACCATAGCGGTCATTTTGACCGTTCATACTTGGACGTTCATTTGGCCGTACTGAACGTCATATGTCATGTCATATCTACATTGGAAACTTCTTTTTAAGTTTTCCAATGAAGCTTTCAATTCCTGTCATCATATTATGACGCTATCGCCCTTAAAACAAGCACAAAAGAAAGATTGTCCCGATAGGTGCTGCCTCTCTATGGGTCTCATTCATGAAACATTTGTAAATATACGAGTAAATATGTGAGTGATTTGCACGTAAAGAGACCTTCCCGAAAACTCTTCTCCTGAATCACAAATATTTCGTAAACGTCAGATGTGATAGTGAAACGTGTGTGTCTGTGTTAATGAATTCCAATCAGTCGTAAATGGGACGCGCGTGCACGCTCATTCTGAATTACCATAAACCCCGCCCATTAAATCCGACTGACAACCATATATGGGCATCATATTATGACACCAAACGAAGGATTTCAACATGTCTTCTCAAAAGCGAATGAAAAAGAAAAATTTCTCATTATCAGATAATATTTTATTATCAGAAGTTCATTCAAAACGCCACATTTTATTTTCAAGCGTACATAGTGGCGTATCAGGTCCTAATAAAAGGAAGCTTGGCAGATATTACAGATGCAGTTACTGGAGGTTCATCTGTTAATCGAACAGTCCCAGAAGTGAAAAGAAAATGGTTCGACATGAAGCTCGACTGCAAAAAAACGAATTAGTTTACTTCGAAAAAATATAGCCGAGCCGTATTGAAAGCAATTAATTATTTGATTAAAGTGTTCCGTTTGCAGATGCTATCACTGGCTCTCATTATAAAAGTAATAAGAAAAACCGTATGTAATTACTATATATAATATTTTTTCAAAATGCTGTGTAAGTAGCCTACCCGATTAAGGTGAATTAAAATGCAGCCTTATTAATGAGCAAAACGTTCGGATGGCGTGGCTGGGAGCAGGTGTAGATTTCTTTCGTACCAACTAACATTTGGAAAATACGATTTACGCCAGAACCACTTTACACACGATTTACACAAAAATTAGTTCTGCTCGTGTTTCATGAATGAGACCCATATGTGAGGAAAGTTTTGCGTACATTTTTCCCCCCACCGCACTCACCACGTGAAAAAACATGCAAAAATGTTAGGAAACGTCAAAGCTTCATACCGTTAGCCTACAGTCTTGTTTGTAAATAAGTTATGCTATGCAACGGGTACCAATTGGCGGGAAATTTAGCGGATTTATGTATCAATACATGCGTGCGGTCAAAATGACCGCTATGGCCATTCTAGGTAGAAATAGTCAGAACTGTTTTGTGATTTTAATAAAATAACAGTGTCAGAATAAAATATACACATATTTAGGAAAAGTCAGAGTCCTACAGACAAATTGATTTTATTTGAACAAAGTTATTACACTGTAAAATAAATAAAAAACAGTCAAAATGACCGTCTTGGGAGTTCTAGTGTTAAGACTATACAGTGTTATTTTACATTTGATTACTTTGTTCAGTTTCTGTAGTATTTCGTACCTGATACTGTTAGACGCACCTGGAAAACTTAAAGCACTGTTGTTCATTTCATTTGTCTCTTTATTCTATTGTATTTACTTGTGCTATCATTTGTAACTTGTTTCTTTTTATTTTATTACTAACTGTAAATTCAATCCGAATCCTCCTTGTGCTGTATGTAAGCAACAAAATCACCCCATTGTAAAAGCACAAATACATTGAGAGAACATTTAGGAGACATGATTTAATAAAGAAAATCATGACAATATTTTGCTAAACTAAAATTTTACACTCAACATTGACAATTTATTATTATTTAGAAATATTGTCAAATAAATTCTGACCATAAAGATGTAAAAATGCAGATATATTCTTTAATGTTTGTAAAAAATGTCACATAATTAAAAAAACAAAAATAAAAAAAACCCAGAAGTTTATGGCTAATACATTTAAACTCGCCAAACAGCAGATTTTTTAGTGCACTTAAAATAGTGCTGTTTTTTGGCATCCTTTCATGCAGTGACTCGTATAGATAAAGACAGCAGGAAATATATTTTAACTTCCGTTGACTCTTCTTTAAAGGGTTTCTTATCCGAAGCTCTCTTCACTCTTAGCAGAAGTGAATGCTGTGACCTTCATAGTAACGCTATCACTCGTTCATGAGCTCTGTCATTATCACACTGCAAAGACAGAAGTGGGTAATCTCTGCAGGTCACGATAATCGTCACTAATCGAATATTATATTTGCAGACGTGCAAGACAAAGCTTGCATGTCATTGAATATACTGTGTGACCGCATGTAAACTGGTGGCCTGTGTTTCTTTCAGGCAGGAGGTCATGAAGTGGAATGGCTGGGGTTACAGTGACTCCAGGTTCCTGTTCAATAAAAAGGGTCAAGCAGAGTTCACAGGCAAACGGTGAGTACGATGCACCAAACTAATACCCATTCAATTCTGCAGATTTTCTCCAGAACAGATGAAGAAAAGATCTGAGTGGATTTCAACATGATATGAATGTGTTAAGCAGAGCTGTGCACTAAAATCCCAAAAATAGAGAGTTCGGTCATCCTGTACTCACCTTGATATATGTATGACTTTCTTTTTGCTGAGGAATACAGGTGCATATAGTCAGTAAGTTAAATTTGATTTAATTCAGTTTAAAGTTTGATGAGATTGATACGGTAAAACCGACCCCATCGTTACAGTTCGTATCTCTGCATATCAAGTGCATTTAGTCTCCAACAAGGGCTGCAAGCGTTCAACCAATCACAACAGACTGGACCATCTGACCAATCAGAGCAGAGTAGACCAATCACAACAGACTGGGTCATCTGACCAATCAGAGCAGAGTAGACCAATCACAACAGACTGGGTCATCTGACCAATCACAACAGACTGGGTCATCTGACCAATCAGAGCAGAGTAGACCAATCACAACAGACTGGGTCATCTGACCAATCAGAGCAGAGTAGACCAATCACAACAGACTGGGTCATCTGACCAATCAGAGCAGAGTAGACCAATCACAACAGACTGGGTCATCTGACCAATCAGAGCAGAGTAGACCAATCACAACAGACTGGGTCATCTGACCAATCAGAGCAGAGTAGACCAATCACAACAGACTGGGTCATCTGACCAATCAGAGCAGAGTAGACCAATCACAACAGACTGGGTCATCTGACCAATCACAACAGACTGGGTCATCTGACCAATCAGAGCAGAGTAGACCAATCACAACAGACTGGGTCATCTGACCAATCAGAGCAGAGTAGACCAATCACAACAGACTGGGTCATCTGACCAATCAGAGCAGAGTAGACCAATCACAACAGACTGGGTCATCTGACCAATCAGAGCAGAGTAGACCAATCACAACAGACTGGGCCATCTGACAAATCAGAGCAGAGTAGACCAATCACAACAGACTGGGCCATCTGACAAATCAGAGCAGAGAAGACCAATCACAAAAGACTGGGTCATCTGACCAATCAGAGCAGAGTAGACCAATCACAACAGACTGGGTCATCTGACCAATCAGAGCAGAGTAGACCAATCACAACAGACTGGACCATCTGACAAATCAGAGCAGAGTAGACCAATCACAAAAGACTGGGTCATCTGACCAATCAGAGCAGAGTAGACCAATCACAAAAGACTGGGTCATCTGACCAATCAGAGCAGAGTAGACCAATCACAACAGACTGGGCCGTCTAACCAATCAGAGGAGAGTAGACCAATCACAACAGACTGGACCATCTCACCAATCAGAGCGGAGTAGACCAATCACAACAGACTGGGCCGCCTGACCAATCAGAGCAGAGTAGACCAATCACAACAGACTGGACCATCTCACCAATCAGAGCAGAGTAGACCAATCACAACAGACTGGGTCATCTGACCAATCAAAGCAGAGTAGACCAATCACAACAGACTGGACCATCTGACCAATCAGAGCAGAGTAGACCAATCACAACAGACTGGGTCATCTGACCAATCATAGCAGAGTAGACCAATCACAACAGACTGAGCCGTCTGACCAATCAGAGCAGAGTAGACCAATCACAACAGACTGGGTCATCTGACCAATCAAAGCAGAGTAGACCAATCACAACAGACTGGACCATCTGACCAATCAGAGCAGAGTAGACCAATCACAACAGACTGGGTCATCTGACCAATCATAGCAGAGTAGACCAATCACAACAGACTGAGCCGTCTGACCAATCAGAGCAGAGTAGACCAATCACAACAGACTGGGTCATCTGACCAATCAGAGCAGAGTAGACCAATCACAACAGACTGGGTCATCTGACCAATCATAGCAGAGTAGACCAATCACAACAGACTGAGCCGTCTGACCAATCAGAGCAGAGTAGACCAATCACAACAGACTGGGCCATCTGACCAATCAGAGCAGAGTAGACCAATCACAACAGACTGAGCCGTCTGACCAATCAGAGCAGAGTAGACCAATCACAACAGACTGGGTCATCTGACCAATCAAAGCAGAGTAGACCAATCACAACAGACTGGACCATCTGACCAATCAGAGCAGAGTAGACCAATCACAACAGACTGGGTCATCTGACCAATCATAGCAGAGTAGACCAATCACAACAGACTGAGCCGTCTGACCAATCAGAGCAGAGTAGACCAATCACAACAGACTGGACCATCTGACCAATCAGAGCAGAGTAGACCAATCACAACAGACTGGACCATCTGACCAATCAGAGCAGAGTAGACCAATCACAACAGACTGGGTCATCTGACCAATCATAGCAGAGTAGACCAATCACAACAGACTGAGCCGTCTGACCAATCAGAGCAGAGTAGACCAATCACAACAGACTGGGCCATCTGACCAATCAGAGCAGAGTAGACCGTCAGAAAGGAGTGGTTAAGAGACTGAATCCTTTGTTGAACCATTTCAGACACTGAGAAAAGAGATGACGCTGCAATGGATGGATATTATGAGAGAATAACATATTTTTTGGGATGTGTGTAAACCTATTGTAGAAGACTCCAAAACTAAATTAGGAACCTTTTAAGTAGCACAATGGGGCACTTTAAACTATTGTTACATGTGCACGTGATATGTCTAGTTATGCGATGTGGGATTTGAGCATTGTTGTGTTGTGAAACGTGTCATTGTGCTTTCCAAACATTGCTATAGTGCACTTCAGTTTCACGCAGTGTTGTGGCTTCCCTGAGACGGGTCTGGACAGAGATGTTTACCACAGTCTCAAGGACACACACACACACACACACACACACACACACACAGTAATCATACAGACAGAGTGGCGCTGCTTACACACACACACACACACACACTGCCATATGTCTCATTCACACATAAATGTCATTCAAAGAACATGTCTATAGATTAAAACGGTTATACACATGCAAAGAAAATCTTCAGAATCATTTCCAGAAGGTTTTTCATCACTACTGCAGTTTTGTTTTATACAATATTGTTATAATATCGTTTTACTTGGTATTAGATATATACCGTATTTGCATTGGCTAGCAGCTCGGGCTGTCAGTGATGTGCTCATGCCATCTAGTGGCTGGACAACTGAACACAGTCGGACACGAGAAGCTCAGAGAGAGAGTTTAACAGATTTACTTCAATAGTTTTGAGCAAATAATTGTTTACAATTGAATTACTAAGAGAAATCTCATAAAATAAAAAATCCAAATAGAAGAAAAGAACTGGATTTTTATTAAAGTGTAAATTTTTTTATAATAACAGTAAAGTTGACATGAACTAGGCATTATTTACGCTTATATTACATGTTTTGTATAGACTTGCATGGGAAATACAGATTTAGAGCATTGTGTGTAGATTTCAGGAAATGGTCCAGTGTCGGTTTGCAGTGGATTGACTCATGAAAGTGTGTGTGTGTGTGTGTGTGTGTGTGTGTTTCAGGTATCGGTTGAGTGGGCTGATTTTGCCGAGTCTGAAGGACTGGTTTGAGGGCACGTTTGGAGCCAACTTACAGCATAAATCTCTAGCGACAGTGAGTGTGTTTCAGACAGCTGTGTGCCAGGCTCTCGTGTGAGTGTGTGTGTGTGTGTGTGTGTAATATGATATGTGTGTGTTCCTCTAGCCCACTCTGAATTTAAGTGCCGTCGCGCCTCCTAACCTGAGCGAGCCCTTCGTGGAGGATCTGAAAGCAGCGAGTGTGTCCGCGTCACATGACCCGGAGGACCGGGTTTTCCGAGCGCATGGTAAAGAACTTTGTGTTTGGCAGAAAGAAGTTTGATCAATTTTCCAAGCATGCGTAAGAATGTTGTCATGTATTTCCTCATATTTCACCGTGGGAAATGTTTCATACAGAAATTCTGCTTATTTTAATATACTTTTCTTATTAAAATGTGATGATGCTAAAAATGATAATGGCCCTAAAATAGGTTTTATTTTTGCAAACTAATTATTTTATGATTTCAGTTTTTGATTTAGGTGTGAAATAAACTAAAATTTAAGATTTTTTTTTTACATTTCCTAAAGGATAAATAAAAGTAGTAATTTCTTAAAATAATCATACTTGCTCCAAACTAGTATTTTTATTGAGAGATTAGAGCATAACTACATGCTACCTATATCAAGTCATGTGTTCAAATCACAAAAAGGTTCAGTTACTGGATGTTTATATTGGGTCAGGTGTACAGTAGTACATATGAAAGCGCTATATAAATGATACATACATACATACATGCATACATGCTTACATACATACATGCATACATACATCCATACACACATACACACATACATGCTTACATACATACATACAGTGCATACAGTACATACATGCTTGCATACATACATGCATACATACATGCTTACATACATGCTTACATACATACATACATGCATACATACATGCTTACATACATACATGCTTACATACATACATACATGCTTACATACATACATGCTTACATACATACATACATACATACATGCATACATACATGCTTACATACATACATACAGTGCATACAGTACATACATGCTTGCATACATACATGCATACATACATGCTTACATACATACATGCTTACATACATACATACATGCATACATACATGCTTACATACATACATGCTTACATACATACATACATACATACATGCATACACACATACACACATACATGCTTACATACATACATACAGTGCATACAGTACATACATGCTTGCATACATACATGCATACATACATGCTTACATACATACATGCTTACATACATACATACATGCATACATACATGCTTACATACATACATGCTTACATACATACATACATACATGCATACATACATGCTTACATACATACATGCTTACATACATACATGCTTACATACATACATGCTTACATACATACATACATGCTTACATACATACATGCTTACATACATACATGCTTACATACATACATGCTTACATACATACATGCTTACATACATACATGCTTACATACATACATACATACATACATCCATACACACATACACACATACATGCTTACATACATACATACAGTGCATACAGTACATACATGCTTGCATACATACATGCATACATACATGCTTACATACATACATGCTTACATACATACATACATGCATACATACATGCTTACATACATACATGCTTACATACATACATACATACATACATGCATACATACATGCTTACATACATACATGCTTACATACATACATGCTTACATACATACATGCTTACATACATACATACATGCTTACATACATACATGCTTACATACATACATGCTTACATACATACATGCTTACATACATACATACATGCTTACATACATACATGCTTACATACATACATGCTTACATACATACATACATGCTTACATACATACATGCTTACATACATACATACATACATGCATGCATACATGCATACAGTGCATACAGTACATACATGCTTACATACATACATGCTTACATACATACATGCTTACATACATACATGCTTACATACATACATGCTTACATACATACATGCTTACATACATACATGCATACATACATGCTTACATACATACATGCTTACATGCATACATGCTTACATGCTTACATACATACATGCTTACATACATACATGCATACATGCTTACATACATACATGCTTACATACATACATGCTTACATACATACATGCTTACATACATACATGCATACATGCTTACATACATACATGCTTACATACATACATGCATACATGCTTACATACATACATGCTTACATACATACATACATGCTTACATACATACATACATGCTTACATACATACATACATACATACATGCATACATACATGCTTACATACATACATGCTTACATACATACATGCATACATACATGCATACATACATACATGCTTACATACATACATGCATACATACATACATACATACATGCATACATACATACATGCATACATACATACATACATGCATACATACATACATACATACATACATAGACCTGAACAAGACGCGTCTAATATACACGCATTTAACGAGCAGTTCTCTCTACATTTTCTGTTTTCCTCACTTTAGACATAACCAACTTTGTTTATGTAAACCTTGTGTGTATTTGACAGTATATTAGCGCAATAAGACGCGAAAGATAACGTATCCCAGTAACCAGGCGCTGTTAGACAGGCTTTTAGTGCATGTGCGCGTCGGGTGTTTGCGCTCAGAAAAGCGCGTGAATGACATGTTTAACCGGTAAAGCTTTAAATCACATGCAAATAATGAACTTTTGTGAACTGTAGTGTCAAGTTCCTCTGCGTTAACATTTGATGTGACTATACGTCGCAACGGTCGCGTGTTGAGACGGAGGCGTCTACTTTTACTGTTATTCTTTTACAGTGTGTAAGTGAATGTCGTAATATTAGTGATCATGTGAAGATTTTGCAGTGGGCTACATTGTAGGGGAAACACTGTACATACATACACATGCACGCATACATACATACATACACACACACATGCATACATGCATACATACATACATACATACATACATACATACATACATACATACATACATACATACATACACACACACATGCATACACACATACATACATACATGCATACATACATGCATACATACATACATACATACATACACACACACATGCATACACACATACATACATACATACATACATACATACATACATACATACATACATACATACATACATACATACACACACATATGCATACACACATACATACATACATACATACATACACACACACATGCATACATGCATACATACATACATACATCTGTGTTTCTGACAGTGTTTCTCCTGTCTCTGTCTTCCTCAGGTCACTGCCTGCATGAGATCTTTGCCCTGCGTGAGGGGAGGATCGGACGTGTGCCCGACATGGTGGTTTGGCCCAGTGAGTGACGGCCTCATTAATATTCATGAGAAGCTGCTTTCATTAGAGGGACAGGGGCGTTCTCCATCCAGTGAGACTCTGGCTGCTCTCTGATTGGTGGATTCCTGACAGCACCCATTCAGCGCCTCTGATTAACAGCCCAGCTTTGATTAGGAGAAAACCCAAGCGGCCAGCAAATCATGTCCTCCCTCTCGGAGAATTCACCCGTCCCATCATCACCCCCGCAGTCTCCTTCAGAACATCCTCCTTTTCATAATCCTGAAGAAAAGTCACTTTCTCTGCCTCTGAAATGACCTGTTAACCGTCCAATCAGATCCCTCGGGATATAATCACAGTCCGGTTTACATCAGTCACTGAATTCTAAACGATAGGATATTGAGACATTATTATTATTATGAGATTAATAGTATCCAAAATAAAAGTTTGTGTTTACATAATATGTGTGTGTGTGCTGTGTATATAAATACACACACATGCATGTATATATTTATGAAATATTTGCATGTATATATAATTTATATTGTATATAAATACTTTATATATAAATAAATCAAATGCATACATGCATGTGTATTTATATACACAAAATAATTATACACAGTACACACACATATTATGTAAAGATAAACTTTTATTTTGGATGCGATTAATCATTTCACAGCACTATATAATAATATAAAGACATTTAGAATGTTACAAAATATTGATTCATCAAATAATCCTGAAAAAAATGTATCACGATTTTCTGAAAAAATTAAGCAGCCTTGGTGAGCAGAAGAGACTTCTTTCTAAAAACGTATTTTATTTTATTTTTATTTTTTATAAATCTTACCGACCCCAAGGCTTTGAACAGTACTTTACTTGCAAGGGTTGTGTGTTCTGAATGAAGTGTGTTTGGTTTTGTCAGGCTGTCACAGTGATGTGGAGAAGATCGTGGATCTGGCCTGTAAACACAACGTCTGCTTGATACCTTTCGGAGGCGAGTACCTTCACAAATGATGCATAATTACACACAATAACCCTAATTCTAACATGTAGTTACTTAATATTACTCAGAACTTAAATGTATAATTATAGTTTAATTAAGACACCTTAAAAGAAAGGAGTAAACCAAGTGTACTTTGGTTGTCAAATAATCGTTCTTTTGAACTTTATATTTGTCAAATAATACTGGAAATCATGTTTTGTGGAAATCATGGCTTCCACACACATTCGGAGCAGCGATATTAATGTTTTCAACACTGATAATATTCATAAATGTTTCTTGAGCATCAGATCATCATATTACACTGATTTCTGAATGATCATGTGACACTGAAGACTGGAGTAATGATGATAAAATACAGATTTGATCACAGGAATAAATTACAGTTTAACATATATTCACATAGAAAACAGTAGATTGTAATAATATTTCACTGTTTTACTTTTTTTTATTTTTTTTTATATAAAATAATGGCAGCCTTGGTGAAAAAAAACCCCTTTGAATATCAGTGTAGTTCATGTAATAATTTCAAACAAAGTATAATTCAGAACATGAACCTAAATCCATTAAATACTCATTTTTTAAATTATTTATTTAATTGTTCTTAGTTGTCTAAATGTAATGTGCAATGTATGTGACAGAAAAATTGTGTTTTAACAGGGTACAATTTATAAAAAAAAATTAGTTCTAATTTTATTTATCACGATTTTATTTCAATCATTTTGGAAGTCTTATTTAAACATCCTATATCTGTACATATATTTCTACTTGTAAAATGTGTGTGTGTGGTTTTGAGATTTAGTTTTGAGAATATTAAATATAATATTCTCTCTCTCTCTCTCTCTCTCTCTCTCTCAGGTGGCACGAGTGTGTCCAGTGCTCTTGAGTGCCCTCATGAGGAGACTCGCTCCATCGTTTCTTTGGACACATCTCAGATGGTGAGTGTTTGCACATACACACATACAGGTGTGACACGTGTGTGTGTGTGCATATATAGCTCTCTCTGTTCTCTCTACCTGTCTGCTCTTCTCTCTGGTTTTCTCCTCTCTCTCCGCATACTTCATCTGCGGCTCTGACCGTGGCTGACCTGTGTCGGGGTCGCGGGGTCGTGCACATGAAAGGCAGTGTGTCGTGAGCGGCGCGGTTGGTTTATGAGCGCAGTGAGTGATTGATAGCGGAGGGGCGGAGCCAACTGTGGTTTCCTGAAGAGCGTTTAACCCTGTGGGACAAAAGATAGTCAGAACGCCGGAAACACACACCAGCTGAAGCCCGAGCTGCACGCAAAGGTGTGATTGTGTGTGTGTGTGTGTGTGTGTGTGTCTGTGCGATCGTGTGTGTATTGTTCACTTGAGGAAATGTGCTGATTTTCCACTACAGGAAAGTCACGATTATCTGTGTCAGATGAGATGGTTTGCAGCGGTTGGTGTTGCTGTGGTTTGTGGTACACACACACACACACACACACACACACACACACACACACACACACACACACCTGATATGTGAGCTGAGTTTAGTGGCTGTGGTTTGAGGAAGACCGGTTTCAAAGCCGCTTTACAGTGATAATAGGAGATTAGAGTAGCAGAGGTTGTGTTGGCTTTACAGCAGCTCTAGAATAAAGTTGTTGTCCAGCTAAAGTTAGTTTTGATTGATTCACTTCCGTTGCAAAGATGATTAGTTATTAACTTAACTTACGCGACACCGTTCTAACAGAAAACCCTTAACGCGCGCCGGCCCGCTCACTCACACAACAACAGTGCCTGCCGGCTCTTGAAACTGGTTCAAGCCTTGGAAAATGTTTGAAAAAAAGTTATCTCTGCATAAACTTTAAAAAGCGCAAACCTGTGAGAACGCTGACGTCGTGCACATGCGTATCACGTGTTTAGTCTATAGGGATGTGTGTTTGAATATATGTGTGTGCAGGCGTGTAGTCTTTCTTTACAAATTGACCTCAACAAACTTGTCTGGCCTAAAAAATTTATAATACAGAATTATTTATCGCTGTTTTATCAGTACAGAGGTAAAGGGAAGGAAGGAGGTCTTCACAGGAGAGACTAGTGACGCTTCAGGACAAATCAAATGTAATCTAAATCACGGCTCTCATTCTAGCCTATTAGACTCATTTTAACTAGGCAAGTTTATTTATATAGCACATTTCAGACACTATGGCAGTTCAAAGTGCTTTACAGAAGGAATTAAAATAATCACAAAAATAAAAGCTAGAAAAATTAAAACCGTTATAAAAGAAGTTAAAAGAGATATATGATAGTTATAAATCAAAAGGCAAAACTTTTCATCTGGCAGAACACCAGTGTATCATATTTTTCACAACTCCCAATTTTACTGTGAGATTTTCCCATGGTGATCACACTGTGTGTGTGTGTGTGTTATTTCGGTGCCTAAGAAATCGATTGGACTTCTCGGATAGACCCGATTTTCCCCTAAAATCGGACAGGACGACTCACTGGGTAACCTCGGGTTCACTGCCCCATCAGTCCAAACCCCAAAAACACATTTGTTGGGACGCTCTAGGAATGTCAGTTGATCACAGAACCTGGAGTTTAATCCCATCACACTTCAAGTCTTTTTAAGACCTTTTTAAGACCATTTATGTAAAAAATGAATACCTATTTCACGTCCCTACCAGCAAAGAAAAACAAAATCCTTGAACTTGTTCATTTATTTTTTTTTCAAATGTGGAATGGGTAAAAGATGATAAGCCAAGCAGATGTGAAAAATAAAAACATTTCAGTAGGCCACAAGAAAGTTTGCCGAACAATGTTTAAGTTGTTTTTTAACATTAGCTAGCTACTTATTCCATGCTGGGAATATGGGGAACTGAGAGACCCCTGAACAATAAACATCGAAAATCAGAACTCAACAATAAATTAAATTGTCTGTGAAAAATACAATATGGAGAAGATACACACAGCACCATTTTTAAGACCCAGATATCAAAATCTTTTTAAGGTATTATTTCCAAATTAATAAATTCAATGCTGTTAAGGCTTTTTAAGACCCCGCGGGAGCCCTGTACTCCACCACAGACCCAGACCGTCAGCATGTGTCATCTCTCGACCCAACTCTGAGCCGTTTGAGTTCAGGATGCAGAAATAAAACGGTGTAGTCAGATGTACAGTGGCACTGCGCTCATTCAGTAAATGCTCCGCTAAACAGAGTGTGTGTTGAGTCTGGATTTGAGTGTGATGCTGGAGCACATCTGATCTCCTCAAAGCTTCGGGTGAAGCCCTGGTGTTTCTAGCTGGTGTGATCCCAATGATCTCAGTGATGTGTTGGCTTTATATTCAGTGAGCATATCTGCAGTGTATTGAGCTACAGAAGGTAGTCTTCTCTTCTGTACATACATCTGTTGTGTTTATAATCTATTCTCGACTGTATTGCATTGTGTATCTCACATTTTACGGTCTATGGTCATATGCACATACTGTTTTTTTATCCTGCATATTTTAATATTCAACTAGTCTGTGGGTTTCCTGACTGACTACTGTAATCGAGTCTGTTGCTGGCTTTATAATAATGTGGATTTAGAGTCCCGTTGGATCATGGCTGCTGGTTTCTGACTTGTATTGGTTTTAATATGTAGCGCATAATATATGTCCTCTCCATCTTCACTGTCGCCGCTCCTCCGTGAGCGATACGAGACCGGAGTGTCGCTCATCATTCATCTCGTCCTGCTCACCACTGTATATATTACATTTTAATATATATTATGTGTTTTTATTTAACAAAAACATGCACTACCATTCAAATTATTATTTTATTTTTGAAAGAAATTAATGCTTTTATTCAGTTTCAGTAAAAATGCACTAAATTGATCAAAAGTGGCGGTAAAGAAATTACACAAGATTTCTATTTAATAAATGCAGTTTTTTGTAACTTTTAACTTTGACTTTCGGAAATCACAGAATCCTAAAAAAAGTATCACAGTTGATTGAGGGAATGATTTCTGAAGAGTCATGTGACACTGAAGACTGGAGTAATGATGCTGAAAATACAGCTTTGATCACAGGAATACATTACGTTTTAATATTCACACAGAAAACCGCTAATTTAAATTATAATATTTCACAATATTGCTGTTTTTACTGTGTTTCTGATTAAATAAATGCAGCAAACCCGACCACAAACTTAAATGGTAGTGAATCCAACATAGTTGCATTTCATTTTCTGTTTTATTTCCTTAAATGTTCATCAAGCTCAACCATTCAACTTATGTTTTTGTTGTAAGTTCAGGGTTTGCACTATCTAATTGTGGTGTTTATTGTTAGAAAATATAGCAATAACAAAATGAAACGCAGGTTCTAAGATTGCCCGAAACAAGATTTTCTAAATATGTTCTTTGAAACGCTCATTTAAAACCTTTCGGTGACAGGGTTGCATAAGCATCAGACACGGAGGAAAGAAGAATAGGCTGCTTTATTTCTCCCTCTTCATGGACCGAGCTGTGACCCTGACTGATAAACGAGTGACCCGTTATCTTCTGTTTGTTCCTTTCATTCAGAACCGAATATTGTGGATCGATGAGAAGAATCTGACGGCTCATGTGGAGGCTGGGATCATCGGACAGGATCTGGAGAGACAGGTCATTGATCCACACCCTGATTTCACAACAGCTTTCTGCACATTCCTGTGTGTGTGTGTGTGTGTGAGTGGGTGTGTGTGTGGGTGGTTCAGGTATTCCCAAAATGTCCCTGCAAGGATAGTAATACCAGAAATCATTGTCCTGGCGGGGACATTGTTTGGTCATTGAGAGGTTTTTTAACAATTTAAAAATGCAGAGAGTTCTGTGTGATGTGTAGGTTCAGTGGTTGGGTTAGTGTAATGAGAGAAAATATACATTTTGTACAGTATAAACACCATTATGTCTATGGAAAGTCCCCATAAAACATGAAAACCCATGCTGAAGGGTAAAAACAGGCCATTTGTTTGGGACTTCCTGTTGACACACACACACACACACACACACACACAGCAGATGGTCCCATTAAACTAATGTCGAGAAATGGCTGTGTGTGTGAGAGGGATGACGACTCATAAACATGCCCATCACTGAGTGTGTGTGTGAGATGAATCATAAACGCGTGTGTGTGTGTGTGTGTGTGGGCGGGGGGGGGGACAGATGGTGGAACATTAAAGTGTGTTTGTATTTCTCTGGGGTTTGCTTAATAAAATCACCTGGAGCGTGTGTTTTATCTGAGACTGATCAATAAGTCCATCAGCTCTGTCCCAGGTATAGGGCTGTCACGTACACACACGCACACACACACACACACACACACACACACACACACACACACACACACACACACACACACACACACACACACACACACACTGCGAGTCTGACCGCAGGAAACATCTGTAACGCTTCATAAGGCTTCAGTACTTCTGTTTATCCAGAAACTCATTTCCTGTGGGGCTGTTGTGTTTTACTGTCATTCACATTTCATTATGAAACTGATCTCGTCCTGGTCCTGGATGTTGATTGGTCAGGACAGTGATCCAGCTGTGCTAAAATACACGATGTTGTAACAGCGATGATGTTCAACATCTGTTCACCAGCTGCTATCGTTTATCCAGGGGTGTTTATATATATATATATTGTACTTTAATGATTTTTCTTTATGCCTGCTACAGACAGTGTGATTTCTGCAATCCTATAAGATCATTACACATCACACTGTACGACATGGATCTGATAAACTTGGGTACGACATGGATCTGATAAACTTGGGTACGACATGTATGTAGACTGTACGATGATGACACCTATTGAATCATAGGCTATGGCACAAGTTAGTATAGAAGAGTAAAACGTCATCCGCACGTGCTAGTACTAAACAAATAGAGCAAGATGAACCACACTTTTGTGTTTATGTGCGTTAAAAAAGAGAGTCGATCCCATTGACCCCCATGTTAAAATGCCCAACTTTACAGCAGAAACAAATGTGTTTACAGCCTGGTACAAAAAGTGGTTTTGGTCTATAAAGCTAATTCTATAACTACTCATCCATTTAAATCATATAAAGCCTTAAAGGTAGGGTAGGTCAGAATTGTCTAAACTTTTATTCAAATTTGTTTAAACTGTCTTTATATACTAATACATAATTAAAATGCAAGTATTCTGAAATAGAGAGTATAAAAAACTGAGTGACTCTAGTGTATTTAATCTTCAATAAACACAGCTCATTAATTCCATTAGTCCCACCTAAAAACGGGTGCGCGACTGCGCGCACGTGGGCGGAGCCAGTAATAGCGGCGGTAGTCATGGCGACGGAGAGTGACAGTCGCGCAAGCCAATCACTTGTTTCGTCCCGGTAGGAATTAATGAGCTGTGTTTTTTGAAGATTAAATACACTATAGTCACTCAATTTTTTTACTCTCTTTTTCAAAGTACTTACATTTTAATTATGTATTGGTATATAAAGACAGTTTAAGCCAATTTGAAAAAAAGTTCTTTAGACAATTCTTACCTACACAACCTTTAAAGTTCTGCATAATTAAGGGCGTGGCCACGTGAGTGACAGGTGGATTGGCGCTGATGTCACTGCTAGCGTCACGTCACCTCAGCTAATCCGCCTCGCTGCACATTTCCGGTTATCCGGGAGTGACGCGCTGCCAAGATGGCGACGGCCGGCTCCGCCCACTTTGGGCTTCAAAAATGCTCTTCAGAAACACTATGGGTGACGCACACTACGCCCGTATTTGTTTACAGTCTATGTTTAGGACCACCGTTTAAATCATACAATGTGTAGCAGGCATAGGAAAACCATGTTTTAATTAGTGCTGGGAAACGAATAATCGCATCCAGATTAAAAGTTTGTTTACATAGTATACGTGTATGATTATTTTGTATATATAAATATACATGCATGTAGGGCTGCAAAACGATTAATCGCGACTAATCGTTTGCAGAATAAAAGTTTTTGTGTACATCATATGTGTGTGTACTGTGTATAATAATGATGTATATATAAATACACAAACATGCATGTATAATTTTAAGAAAAAAATATATTTATATATTAAGTATTTATAATTATATATAATATAAATTATATTTAAATATAAAAATGTATATAAACATGTAATTTTTTTAAAAATATATACATGCATGTGTGTGTATTTATAAATACATAATTATTTTACACAGTACACACACATGATGTAAACAAAAACTTTTATTCTGCAAACGAATCGTTTTGCAGCCCTACATGCATGTATATATTTAAGAAAATTTGTATTTAAATATAAAATATTTATAGATAAAATAAATTGTATATATATACATGCATATGTGTGTATTTTATATATACAAAATAGTTATACACAGTACACATAGCTATATTATGTAAACACAAACGTTTATTTTGGATGCGATTAATCGTTGCCCAGCACTATTTTAATAAAAAATACTTTGTAAATAAGATGTTGTTTTGTGTGTTTGTGATTGTGTGTGTGTGTAGTTGAATGAGCATGGCTACTGTACGGGCCACGAGCCGGACTCCATGGAGTTCAGTTCCCTGGGCGGATGGGTGGCGACCCGCGCCTCGGGCATGAAGAAGAACATCTACGGGAACATCGAGGACCTGGTATGTTCACACACACACACACACACACACACACACACACACACACACACACACACACACACACACACACACACACACACACTTCAGACGTGTTTTACCCGCACCAGTCTTGTGTTCATCATGTTACCTGTGATCTGATGTGTTCCCAGGTGGTGCACATAAAGATGGTGACCCCTAGAGGAGTGATTGAGAAGAGCTGTCTGGGGCCCCGCATGTCCACTGGCCCCGACATACATCACTTCATCATGGGCTCAGAAGGTACGGACACACTGTGTGTGAGGGGTGTATCTGTGAATCTCAAAAACATGTCTGGGTCATACTTCACCTCAAAGGGATATTTGTATACATCTTGACAACTCAAGGAATAATTCGCCCAAAAATGATCATTTCTGTCATCATTTACTCGTGTTGTTCCAAGCCTGTATGAGCTTCGTTCTTCTGTTGAACACACAAAATATATATTTTGAAGAATATGGTTTGCCAAACAGTTGAGGGACCCCATTGACTTCCATAGTATTTGTTCTATACTATGGAAATCAATGTAGTCCATCTTTTTATCGTGTGTGTGCGTGTGTGCGTGCGTGTGTGCCAGGGTTCGCGCGGATCCTTAAAAAGTCTTAAAAGGTCTTAAATTAGATTTTTTAAATTTAAGGCCATAAAGTAGTGCTGGGCGGTTTGACCAAAAATGTATATCACGTTTTTTTTCAAAATTATGCCGGTTTTCCGGTTTATGACGGTTTTTTTTTTTTCATGCATAAGGTGTTCAATGCATTTTCTACTGGTTGAGAGAGGAATTACTGCAGTGAATCGACTTAGGATGGTCTATTTTACTGTCATTAGTGAATATTGTAGAATAATTCCACACTAGTAATACAGGTTTGCATGGCCCCAGAAAATTATGCTGTTGTTTACAAATAAGAGCCAGTCATGATTCTAATGAAGTGAGGAATCAGAATGCAAAGACAATTGCAGTCAAAGTACAGAACTTTTACTGTGCAAATTTCACAAAAATATGTTTTATGAAAATTTGATATACACAAAAAAATAAAAAAATATTTGTATAAATAATCTTTATTTAAATTTTGTTTTTTCTTTATTGAAATTTCGTTTTTCTTTATTTAAATTTCGTTTTTTCTTTATTTAAATTTCGTTTTTCTTTATTTAAATTTCGTTTTTCCTTTATTTAAATTTCGTTTTCTTTATTTAAATTTCATTTTTCTTAATTTTAAATTCGTTTTTTCTTTATTTAAATTTCGTTTTTCTTTATTTAAAATTCGTTTTTATTTATTTAAATCTACCCTTTACTGTGTCAGTAATTTGTTAGTCAAAAAAATATTAGATTACGTTTTATATTACTATAGCCAGTGTCCGTTCTCGGAGCATATAAGCCCTGCCCGCTTGAGGTGCGCCGCTTCCCGCTCGCGCTGTTCTGTAGTTTACTAAAGTTTATTAATTATGAATGTGTCTGAATTCTGAAATAATTCTGAATGTTGCGTCTCGCGTGTCCATCTATATTGCACCAAATGCGACACTGCACTCCCTTGTGAAGTCTATTGGATGAACGGTTCTCGAAACCTTTTTTTTCTTTTTGGAAACCAAAAAACCTCCAAACAACAGCCCCGGCTCCTCTTTTTGGCACAAGTTCTTCTGTGTCATGTTCTAGTTCTGCAGCATCCATCTTCCCTGTAACGTAACACCAGAGCACTGCTGTGTTTACCCTCACCACGCCTCGCAACATTGTAAAGGGTCCGTCTGAAACAGTGTCGCGCAGCCTAACGTTCGCTCCGAAGACGTTGTGTAATTAAATACATCGGTATGGCGGTATATTAAAAATGTATATCGTAACGAAAATATACACCGGTTTTCGGTATGAACCGGTATACCGCCCACCACTACCATAAAGTCTTATTTTTACTTATGAAAGGTCTTAAATTTTAGATGACACTTTCACTTATCGTATCTAAATGCTTTCCAAATTAAAACTATCTAATTAGCATACGTATTATTTTTCTTATTCTACATGATGCATACCTCTAAATACGTTTAGAAATAATTTCCATATATAGCTGAAAATGCCCCTGGAAATCAATTTAAGGTGGCAAATATTGAAATTTAACATTTATTTCGGTCACTACTGTGAACTGACCACTGTATATAATATAAAAAATATGAATATCTTTGCGAGTCTGCTGTCAACAACAGGCCTAAACCAGCCAGGGTAAAAAAAACACAATCAGTAAAATATAATCGAATTATTATCAACACAACTTTGAAAATATCGAGACATATTTTTGTCAATATTGCACACCCCTAATGTACCGTATTAATTTTGATTTCTTCAGGTCTTAAAAAGCCTTAAATTTGACTTTAAAAATGGTGCAGCTACCCTGCGTGTGTGCGTGTGTGCGTGCGTGTGTGTGTACTTGTACAACTATCTTTGTGAGGACCAGTGTGTGTGTGTGTGGCAGACGAAAGGAAGGGTTGGGACGACATGAGGGTGAGTAAATGATGCCATCTTTTGGACTTTGAGGTGAAATGACTGTTTGCAGCTGCGCTTCAGGCGACCCGAGTTTGAATCCCAACTTGTCGTCCTTTCTGATCCCGTCCCCTAAATAATTAAACAAAAAATATCTAAATCGAAGCAAACAATGGCAAAAAAACTGTATTGACTATGAAACATTGGGTTGCCACCTTGTGGACAAACTAAGTGGGGCAAGAAGCATGAGGAACTTGAGGGTACAAAGTGTGTGCAGTTAAAAAGAAAAATAGGGTTTTGCACGTTTACATCACACGTACTGTACACACACCCTACCGTACATGTAGAAGCAAAATATCTGAATGCCTCAGTCTAGTATCTGGTCACGGTGCGTTTGTATTCATGACAGCGAAGTCTTTCTCTGGATCAAGCAAGTTTAATCATGAGTCTTCAAGGTTTCATTAGGAGACTGGAGGTCAGACACAGATCTAGATTACGCCTCCTCTTCTCAGTGTGCACGGTGAAGTTTCTTTGAGTTTCGTCGGGTCACTGGAGGAGGGATACGTTTGTACTGAAGTGAGAGTTTGTATCAATCACTGCAGGATTTCAAAAACACAGTCCTCTTTATCAGAGAGAGTCACAGCGCTAAGTTTTGGTTGTACCGGACTTTATCTAAGGTCATGTTGCCCTTTTTGAGACGCTTGTTATCGTTTTCTTGGCAATAACTGCACTTTTATACAACAAGAGACCGTCTGACTAACATATGAAGTGAGTGACCAACCATAATTCATATTATTATGCGTCATATAGAGGCAGATAAATCTAAAATACATGATACTTTGGATAATTTAGCAAATTAAACCCTTGTGAGGCTGTAGTTTACCTCAAATAAACCTTGAGACTGAAGCTATATTTAGGCGTTAGGGTTAGCCAGTAGAGGGCAGTGAAACATGTTCAACTAACAGTGGTAATGTTACACACACACACACACACACACACACACACACACACACACACACACACACACACACACACACACACACACACACACACACACACACTCTCACACAGACTCTCTTCAGACAGGGCAACAGCTCAGAAGTATGTGCTTGAAATTTTTCACATGTCACGGTTCTGTTTAAAAGTATCCCCTTGTCCAATGGAAATTATATTATTATTAATTTGTCTCTCTAAAAATTAAGGCATTCATGAAGTGATGAAAATGGGCCATAACCATTCGTCCCCTTGGAATTATAAGGTTCTGAGCAGTTTTGAGATATTGAGCTTCAAATTTACATATAGGTACATACAGTTACATATAGGAAAATGTATATGGGGAACAAGTTTCTTTCAAACATGAAAATAACAGGGACCCTAAATGTATTCTAAATATACAATATCAAAATCCTTCAAATGTGTAAATGGGGATTTTTGGAATGGGTCAAATGCAGATAGAACCTTCTAATTCTAAAAGAACACTTTTCGCTTAGAATTATAAGGTTCTATCTGCCAAAACATTATTTGAACATTAAATATAAAATTAATGTTGTGACAATGTCTCAACATGTGTTAGAAAGTCCAATTTTATCCTTTCTATGAGTTTTTATTTCATATTTTTAGCACTTCCATGTATTTAGGACATTTCAAATTAAGCAAGGTAGGTCTACATATTGTGTCCAGTGCAGATGTTAATTTTTGGTACCAATTTGGTGGGTAATTAAACACATTATTGCAGAAATTGTTACTTTAATCTTTTGTTTAGACAGAAAGCAGCTACTGTAATACATCTGAGCAGGACTTTATTCCACCGAAATTCTCTCTAGAATTAATTTGCTGAAGCATGTCTGTTTTCTTGCAGTTTTTAAAGTCTTAAAATGTCTTCATTTTTACAATATTAAGCCTTAAAGGTCAAATAGTCAACAATTTAATTGATGGGGT
Organism: Phoxinus phoxinus; assembly: GCF_949152265.1. Lineage (NCBI taxonomy): Eukaryota > Metazoa > Chordata > Actinopteri > Cypriniformes > Leuciscidae > Phoxinus > Phoxinus phoxinus. The sequence continues at coordinate 5,995,914 of NC_136882.1, read as the reverse complement.
CTTAATTACAACAATAAACGTTAGCATGTTAATAGCATGTTATTAAAGTTGAATAATCATTGAAAAATGATTCACTGAATATAATCACAAATAATGTCAGACTCATTTTTTAAAACGCAGACTTCTAATACTCTCTATCTGCTAGTGGCATGCATTTAAACATGGAGAAAGTGCTGATTGGCTCACGCAGATAGAACCTTATACAGCCAAGTTCGACTTTGTAGATAGAACATTTTTGTTTTTTAAATAAAAAGTCCCAAATGGACACAACATAAAAAAAAAAAATCACATAATGTAAATAAGTTGTCACAGATTAAGAATATGTGAATAACTCAATTTTGACAAAAATGTCAGAGAGAACCTTATAATTCCAAGGGGACGCATTGTATTTAAGAAATAGTTTTGAAGCTCTTTACGCCACATATGATTTCTTTGTGGGAGGATGATTGTTTCCCAGGTTTAATCTGCATTAATTAAACATTCATGATTCCATTAGGAGGGACATCTGGCTTCTTTAATGGCTCTGTGATGTCAGGGACGTTTACATCCTAAAGGACGACACATTTCACTATTTCCCCTTTCACACACAAGTTCAGATGACAGAATTGTTGTTGTTGTTTTTACGGCGGTCATGATTGTAGTGTCAGAGGTGTGTGTGTTTGATGGTAAACCGGGTTTTTGTGACGTTTAAATTAATATTTTGGGTTAAATACAAATTAAGTGAAAATAATTTGACTTTTCAATCTATTGAGCAGTTGTTGTGTACTGGGGTTGTGGAACATAAGTTGTACAGTATTTAACCGGGAACAATCCTTGCTATAATGATCACTGTAAAAATAACCTGTTAAATTTATTGTATAAAAACGGTTGTTGCCAGAAATTCAGAATCCAGTAAAAAAGAGACAATATTTCAGATATTACAGGAGAGTGTATTTAAAATATATTTCATTAAGTGATATAAGACACATTACACTAAAATAATGCAATAAATATTAACTAAATAACATAAATTGTAACAAAACACCTTAATGTACATTACTGATAACAAAAATTTGAACAACAAACAATTGAAATATAATCATATGTGATGCGGACTTCTGGGAATGTCCTTTTACGGTTTTTGGACTGGAAATCATATGGTAATTCATAGTTTCCTTAAAAACATAAATTAGGCCGTATTTCACAGTAAAATTGCATGTAATGTACTGTTGAACCATTTACTTTTACTGTTTTTCAGCATAGTTTATATAATTCATAGTTTTTACTTTCAAAAAACTAAAATTTGGCCGTATTTTACAGTAAAATTACATATGTGATGTTACACCGTTTACTTTTACTGTTTTTTTTTTATGCCATAAATGATATATTATGTCATAGTTTTTGCTGCCAAAAGCAATAAGCAATATATTGTGATGTTAAACCATTTACTTTTTACTGTTTTTACTATAAATTATACAGTAATTCATAGTTTTTAAACAAGCAGTTTGAATGGTGTTTGAATGGTGCTTTGACAATTCAGAGCCACCGAATCACGAATACGAAAAAACATATACGACAATTTCGGACTCAGTGTGCAATGGCCTTTAGACAGTATTTTACAGTAAGATTACATATAACGTGATGTTAAACCATTTACTTTTACTGTTTTTCACCAAAATTATACAGTAATTCATAGTTTTTACTTCCAAAAGCCATACATTTGACATTATTATACAGTAAAATGTTATGTGATTTTTACGTTTTACTTGTTTTAACTATAAATTGAAAAATATGAGTTGAGGATGAGTGGCGTTTTGATGCTGAGGTATGTTCTGCTCATAAAGCTTCATCCAGCATACGGTCTCAATGATGGGTCGTATAAACTCTCCACGGGACTGTTACACACTCATACATGTCCGCTTGCTCTGGGCTTTCGGTAATGAGTCTAGAAGCAGCAGATGCAGGCTTTCCCCTGCGGGGTCAGAGGTCATGCTGGTTCGGGACAGAAAGCCTGCTGCGCCGGGCCCCGGCGACTCTGCTCTCCCCCCAGTGTGTCGTTTGATACTGACCTGCTTTATGTCACAGAACACACACTCTGTAAATCTCTTTGCTTCCTTTTGTAGTGGAAGAAACTTGAGCGTTCAGGTGAAAATGAACATGCAGATCTCCTGCAGAGAGTCAGGGGCTCCTTTCATATATGCGACGCGCGTGTGTGTGTGTGTGTGTGTGTACAGCTCTCAGACTGACTGTTATATCCTGTTGTTGGTGTTAAGGACTATTCAGATCATGCACATTACAAACTGCACACATTTTTAGCCCTTGTGTGTGATACAGTAATACTGAATCAGATCAAACCTCATTTGAAAACGGTCACTGGTGTGATACTGGTGTGACTCGCTTCTGTTCATACACATGCCAATGGTGTATATGTGTCTCGCTCTTTAGGAACTCTGGGAGTGGTGACTGAAGTTACAATGAAGATCCGACCCATTCCTGAGTATCAGAAGTACGGCTCCGTGGTCTTCCCGAACTTCCAGCAGGGTGTGGCGTGCCTGAGGGAGGTGGCCAGACAGGTCAGTACAGGCCTGCATGTGACTGACCAGCTGTGCTCAGGCCAACTTTATTCGCTTCATTCTGTTAAAGGACAAGTTTGGTATTTTCCACTTAAAGCCCTGTTTTCAGATCGTTTCTGATGAAATAGAACGGTTAAGATTGAAAGTTGGACACATGCTGCTGGCCCGAGAATTTTCGGTTTCTGTGGTAGCACACACCCCCCCACCTCCACAATGGCTGCATAGGTGCACTGGAACAATCCTTCTTAAAACGCATTAAACTTTCGTTTACAAAGACGTGAAACTCACAGAGTGGTCAGGGGTGTTCACTGATATGCTCACACAAAAATCGCTGCTAAAGATGCTTTCCAACAGGTTTTATCGTAGTTTTGTCCAACTCCATTGACTTGTTTTGGATGTGCTGTGAGGTACGGTATTACAAAAACTACGATAAAACCTGTTGGAAAGCATCTTTAGCAGCGATTTTTGTGTGAGCATATCAGTGAACACTGAGGTAGTGAGGTTATATATACACATATATATATATATATATATATATATATATATATATATATATATATATATATATATATATATATATATATATATATATATATATATATATATATATAATATATATATATATATATATATTAGGGCTGTCAAACGATTAAAATATTTAATCGCGATTAATCACATTAATGTCATAGTTAACTCGCGATTAATCGCACATTTTTATATATTCTAAATGTCTCTTGATTTCTTTTTGTTCCATTATTTTTTTCTCATTTTAATGCTCTTATCAACATGTAAAGGTGGATCGGCTTGCTTTGTGCAAATGTTTTTTATTGAAAACAACATTGGCACTCGCGCTCATCATTCATCCACTCAAAATGTAACGTTAAAGGGGGTCGCACACCGGACGAGAAGCGCAGCGTCGCGTATTTAAAATTCGAACACATTATTCTCTATGAGTGTACACACAACGGCGGCGCCATTCGGCGTTTTTATTGCTGGCCATAAACTGAGAAAGTGCGCGTCCGATGTGCGATACGAGTTGACCTAGACGCGGCTCGGCTCTGCGCTTCTCGTCCACTATTTGGCCGGTTCGCATCGCAAGCCCAAACAAGTGTGTTCTGGTCTAGCTAGATCCGGTGTGGTGTTGTAGTTTTAATAACGTTACTAGTTGTTGCAAAAGCATGTGAAAAAAACTACAAAGTTTGCTAGGCGTTAATCTCGCGATAAAAAAATGTACACCGTTAAAATGGGTTTGCGTTAACGCCGTTAATAACGCGTTTAACGGACAGCCCTAATATATATATATATACACACACACACACACACTGCCATTTAAAAGTTTGGGATCCGTAATATTTTTTATGTTTTTAAGAAGTCTCTTATGCTCACCAGGGTTGCATTTATTTGATTAAAAAGACAAAAAACAGTAATATTGTGAAATATTATATACATTTTAAATAACTGTTTTCTATGTGAATATATAGTAAAATGTAATGTATTCCTGTGATCAAAGCTAAATTTTCAGCATCATTACTCCAGTCTCCAGTGTCACATGATCCTTCAGAAATCAGTGTAATATGATGATCTGATGCTCAAGACACATTTATCATCATTATCAATGTTGAAAACATTTACATTTACTATACACCTAGGAAGGTACACAATTACATTATTATAAGTTCTTGCTTTCCCTGGGAATCGAACCCATAACCTTTGCGTTGCAAGCGCCAACGCTCCACAGTTTGAGCCACATGAAAACAGTTATGTACAATTTTTTCCCGTGGAATGTGGGAATAGCGTAAGCTTTAACGTCTCTCGCGTTTCAAACAAATAGGACTTTGCAACAAACTCAAGCTCCTCTTCTATTATATATCGAAACCCTTCTGGACCCATTTGTGACCGGTGTTTTGTTTTGCTCTATCTTCTGCGCTTTCGTGTTGGTCAATGCGTCAGGTCAAGGGTCACTCTTTCACCGTAAATCGATGCGTAGGCCGTCTGCCGGAAGCTAGTTATTTTAGTTTTAAAACTTTTAAATATGGATCTTTTTCTTACACTTCAGAAGGCCTTTATTAACCCCATGGGGGCGTATGGAGCACTTTAATAATGGATTGATGCACTTATATGGGCTTCAAAATCTCATCCTCCATTCACTGCCATTATAAATCTTGGAAGAGTCAGGACATTTTTAATATAACTCAGATTGTATTCGTCTGGAAGAAGAAAGTCATATACACCTAGGATGGGTTGAGGGCGAGTAAATCATGGGATTATTTTCATTTTTGGGTGAACTATCCCTTTAACGCAAACCGAAAAAGATAAAGAGAAAATTAGATTTTGAAGCCCATGTAAGTGCATTTCTGTATTTCTTACCTGAATACTACACCTGACAAACTTAATAATCGGATGCCCATTTTCCAGAAGTTGGTCTGATTCTTTGGGTCTTCATGTAAAGTGTGTAACATACTTTGGTTAATTCCTCAATGGTTGTGTAAAACAACACCCTTTTACCTCCTCAAAAACAGCTCTGACCCGTGACCCGTTTCGGTGCATGTCTCTTTAAGTGATAATGAGCAATTACACACACACACACACACACACACACACACACACACACACACACACACACACACACACGCTCTTCCATGGGGCGTGTCGACACAAGACGCATAAAGTGATGCCTTGGCGGACAATATACAAATGGCTGAGGGCGGAAACATGCTAATACGGGAAACATGCTAATACGGGAAACATGCTAATACGGGAAACATGCTAATACGCGAAACATGCTAATACGCGAAACATGCTAATACGGGAAACATGCTAATACGCGAAACATGCTAATACGCGAAACATGCTAATACGCGAAACATGCTAATACGCGAAACATGCTAATACGCGAAACATGCTAATACGCGAAACATGCTAATACGGGACAGTCCAGCGGCCGTGGGCGGAGCATGAGCATTATGACATCATATTGCTCAGAAAATCCAAACGGCCTGATTGAGTGTTTAGGCTTTTTGAGGATTAAAAAAAAAGAAGTGAATGGATTTTTTTCATTGTATGGTGGTGGTGTCCACACACAACCAGAGACACATTTATGTGCAAACACCATAAAAAAATTTTTTTTTCATCCGATGACCCCTTTAAAGCACTGTTTATTTAATCTTTGTTCTGTTGTATTTATTTGTTCTTATTTGTGTTTCTTATTTCCAAACTGTAAGATTTTAGTTGACTGAATCTTTTGTAGATTTGCATTTTTGTCAAAAGAATACGACTAAAAACTAAGTGTAAAATTAGCTGTCAAAGGTAAGGCCGATGCCAGTAAAGAAGCTTTATTTTGGTGCGTGCGTGCGTGTGTGTGTGTGAGAGAGCGTGTGTGTGTGTGTGTGAGAGCGTGTGTGTGTGTGTGTGTGTGTGTGTGTGTGTGTGTGTGTGTGTGTGTGTGTGTGTGTGTGTGTGTGTGTGTGTGTGTGTGTGTGAAGCTAATGGCCTCAGATCTGGGCTTCTCATTAGTGTGTGTTGCTGCTGATGTAGCCCTTATTGATGATCTCAGTGTTGCCGTTCTGTACAGCACTGCCTCTTATTAGTCCATAAACAAACTGGGATCCAAACTTAAAATGGCATTATTGATTATGCTGTTGAGGACCTGCACTGCTCCTCCATCCGGTCCTCTTCGCCCAAGGCTGCCTTTAAAAAAAATCTGGTTATATTTTAATTGGAATGTCATTTTGCTGTACTGTAGGTGTTTCCTAACTACTGTCTGAGCAATAATAATGCTGTGGATTTGTTTAAAGTGTAGGAGAGGGTCATTATACGCCTCTGGTTCTGTCTGAGCATGTTTCCTTTTCTTTCTTCTCGTTCTAGAGATGTGCTCCAGCATCCATTCGGCTAATGGACAACGAGCAGTTTCAGTTCGGTGAGTCTGTCCTTCTGATCTAACCTTTTTTACTTTCTTTCTTCTGTGATATTTTGAAGAAGCTTCGAACAGCTTTTTTACAATGACAGTTCATAGAGATGACGACTGCCTTCAGAAAGAAACAAAAAAAGTCACATCAAAAGCACCATTATTCTTTAATAATAATAATAATAAAATGACACCAAAATTGTCCATTTTGACAAAACTGTTGAAATGGTAAGCTTTTCAATTTGGGTATGCAAATCCAGGCGGAAATCCCCAAAAATGGTCTCGGATCTTAAGAGGTTAATAATAATAATAATAATAAATAATAATAATAATAAAAACAACAAAAAAGAGGAGGTATTTATTTACTAATTAACTGACATCAGAGAACCATGAACATATGATTGTGTTTAATTATTGAAATATTGACTTAAAATCTCAAAAGGACTAAAGATTTTTTTTGTCAAACTGGTTCAGTTTGGGATTCTTTCCTTTTAATAATGGAAAAGTTTCTATAGCCTTTTAGATTATACTAGAAGATAATTTCCTTACAAAAAACGGTTTGGAAAGTCATTGGTCAAAAAGTGTTGAGATGCTAAACAAATCTGAATGTGTGCGTCTCAATCGGCTCCCTAGTTCAGTAGTCGGCGCACTGATCAGGGAGTCGGCCATTTTGAGGGTTCAATCGCAGAATCCTTTCCAGTCCACTGAAACATTCGCTCCCTAAAAAGTCCCACAATGCACTGCAAAAACCAGGGAGCATCAATGCTCACTATGCTCCCTTAACAGAAATTACGTCACATTTCTGAAGCGTGTCCTCAGGAATATATATGTCCTGGAAACTGTAACATACGCAGTGATCTGTGTGCTTTAAGACATGAGGAATTTTTTTCAAGGAAAAACATTTGAAATATGTCATTTTGGTGATCAAAGATGAGTTTAAGGGGATAAAATGGTTGACTACAGTGGGACTTTGAAAATTATCTGCTATACACACGAACATGAATATATGTTACAAGACATTGCTTCTTAAAATAGCTTGAATGTAACTCTACACCCTTGCCTCATTTAGTATGCGTGGTTCTATGAATATGTAAATGAGCCCCGCCTCCACTCACTCACTCACTCACTCAGAGATCCACTAGTTGACGATCACACGTTGATCTGATTGGTTACAAGGTAGTGTGTGACGTCAGAAACACCAGCGATTTCACACCGTGTTTTTGAGACTGTCTTTGGTTCACTGCAGTTTTAAGCAGAAAATACTCAGCAATGCTGTCGACTTATGAACTTACACATGGTTTGTCTTAAAACACATTAAAAACACCACATAGACACATAAACAACATTTAAAGGATGGATTTTTACTAAAGGTGTAATTGCAAACATAATAATTATGGTCCTGCAGCCCTTCTGTCATTATCCAGACAACCGGTATGATTTTCGCAATGGTTATTAAATATAGTAGTTATATAACCTGTCATTCTCAAAGTGAAAACATTACTGCTGGACCAACACCATATTTAATATGAAGTTGCTGATTAATTTTTGTACCGAGCTACAAAATCCTGGAACTGATTTGATGCAGATGAAAATATGAATGTGTTAATTAAATATTTAAATGCGTAATAAATCATTCTAAAATTATGATTTGCTGTGAAGAAGCTTCATTTTATTTGGATTTTTTTTAATTTATTTTAACCTGTTAACCTTCACCAGAGCGAGGACGCTCTGAAGCGTTTTTTTTTTTAAATAGTTCAAAGTTACTATCAGATTTAATGTTATTACCTTGACAAACTATACATCATTAAAAATATATAAGTCTCACGTTTCAGTATTTGACCACTATTGTATTCTGAGAAACTTATAGTGACAGTTATGTCTTAATTTGTGTCAGGATTTATGTAATGAAAAAATGAGTCGATACCTTTAATATGAATTATGAGCGTCAGCTGCTCCATTCAGAAAAAAACTCCGGTGCTGTTGTCTTGAGAACGCGTGACAAAACAACGTTCCTCAGGGCTTTTGGCTCAAAAATGTGCAGATTTGGAGAAATATTGATATATTATCATAGGTTTACATCATATTTCTATAGACAGGAATAATATTTATTGAATTTATATCCAAATGCGTCGATGTATACATAAAGAGCGCTGGATACTCTGATGTACTGTGTTTTCAATCCATACAGCAGAATGAGGGCGCTCTATGCACAGTTTTTTCCAAATATGAAAGCTCAAGAAGAAGAACAATAACCTGTGACCTTCCAGGACGTCACTGACATAAACACAGCTAACGTTAGCTTTCAGAGATCGCTATAACATGCAGATAAAGATGTTTTGAAGACAATAAACATGATTGCAATGATATTTGATTTACCTGTGTTCTTCGAGCCATGTCAGGTATTTTTATAATAATAGATTATATGTATAATGTAATGCTAATCGGTATAGACTTTACAATAGTGCAGAATAATATCAAATCATATATTTTCTGTCTGATTTTCTTTTCTGAAGCCAAATAAGCTCATAGAAGATTATTTAAAACACTCGACTTGCACTATAAAGTAAGTTTAAAACACAAACAGGGTTTTAATCTCATAAATTGTCGTGTATTGATGGTGTGCTAAGCTAACATGCTAGCTAGCTCTCTAGTTGCACCTGCCATCTAGCTGTTATTTTTTATGATTTTTTTTCTAAATCGGAATGCTTACTGAAATATTTCTTTATTTAAGAAAGGCATTTGATACAGTTTCAAATGTGAAGTGAAGATTATGAAAGAAATTAGGGGGTGAAACACCGTGATTAGCCAGTCGTTAGCGATTATAATGGAGACAAAGGAAAATAATATTTATGGCCATAAGCCGGCTGGAAAGGTGTAAATGTGTGCAGGAGAGAGTGACACTGAATGGGGCTCGTTTGCACCACAAAACAATAGAGACAATAGACTGAATAGATGCTAATAGATGACAATAAACACAAGTTTGCATTTTAGAGTCAATTCAAAATAAAGTCATTTGAGATGATCTTGAAAAACATTTAACAAAATACAGAGTTTTAGACTTATCACCTTCAAATTTTAAATATAACATGGTCAGACATGTGTCTTTAGCTGGAGTGCATTTCTAGAGTGCTGACGGGCCAACTTCAATTTAATTTTCATGAAGATGTTTCATAAAAATAAATTTCTAATAACTTACACAACTTTGAAGCTATTCATAATTTTTTTTTCATTATGACAATAATTCATTCTACATTTCCAATAAAGTGGCAGGTGTCAGCTTTCAAATGAGACCATACTTGAGCTTTTAGGACAAAGGGTCAATTAATTGAATCTTTTTTAGGTTGGGTATGCTATTTCTGGGGATTTTTCAAAAGTGGCGCTGAAGGCTAACAGGTTAAATATTTATAACATTAATGTATTGTAACTACTCTGCCACATACATGATTTCCAAATCAATACATAATTTTAAATTATTTGCACACAACCTAAATAATATTCATGAGCTTCCTTCCTACCTAACTAAGACATTGAACTACTGTGGCAACAATGTTTAATTAGACAGTTTAGTATTTCTGTGGAGTTGTAAAGTCATTGACCGGTGCGTAATATCCAGATGTGCTGTATATTGATAGCATAACCCTGAGTGTTATGAGTTAGTTGCGTAACTAAAACATGATAACTGAGAGCCTGTGTTTCCACAATCAATCCAGTTCTGGCTTTAGAGACGGCGATCTGTTTTCATTTTCCACTCCACAGAGATGAATTGCAAGATTTAGCATTTGAGAGCTTTGTTTTTGTTTTTATTACTCGTTGTTGTTCTGTGTATTCATTACATCAGTGGTTTAATTTGCTGTGGTGTAATTCATCTCTGGAGAGCCCCCGCTCGCGCCGGCGCGCAGAAAGTGAAATTGATCATTATTTTAGCAGCTGAGCAGCGAGCGAATGCACAAACACGCGATTCAGGAACAATGAAAAATGGCCCTGGCAGCAATTATGCTCTCAGTGCCGCCGGGGTTGATGACGGTACACGCCGAGATGTGGGAGAATCTGTGAGGGGTTGCCAGATAAATGTGGAAAAGTTCCCCGTCTCCAGGGATCTCGTTAACTCCTGTGCGGATCTGTGTTTTCATCCACGCTGCACTTCTGAGAGAGATGAATCGACTCTTTAATGAAGACTCTGCTCTCTGTAATCATAATGGCTTGCACACTCTTGAAGCCCAGAAGTGTTATTTTTTATATCTGTGTTATAATCGCAAGCGGAAGAAAAAGGAGGTTGCGTTCAGACACGTGTGATCTCTGAATGGTACAGCGTAGTGAAGGTGTGGATCCTCTCAGGCTATTGGTCGTTGGGACTGAATGTGTGAGTGTTGGCGTTCTCGAAGCGTTAAAGCGGTGGTTGATTATGATTTCACTTTTCTAACTTTAGTTAGTGTGTAATGTTGCTGTTTGATCATAAACAACATCTGCAAAGTTACAACGCTCAAAGTTCAAAGCAAAGGGAGATATTTGCTTTTAAAGAAATTGCTTTTTAAGGACTACAACAAACGGCTGGTAGAGACTACACGACAATTCTCCCGCGTTAGTGACATCACAAACACTAGAATTAGCATAAACCCCGCCCCCTGAACACGATTTATAGATTATCATGACAGAATATGCTAATCAATGACTAGAAGATAACTATACATCAGCTGCATAAATTCATCAACTAACCATTCAGAAATGTCCTGTTCTTCTACATGTTGTCACTTCTTCTTGAGTCTCTCCATCATTGTCTGACTGACAAAAAAAACGGTGTGTTTTTGCTCACCCTCCAAAAAACTTTACATGCTATATTAAAATATCTGTGGGGTATTTTGAGCTAAAGCTTCACACACACACTCTGGGGACATCAGACTTATTTTACATATTGTGAAAAGAACATTATACCACCGCTTTAATGGACCTAATGGCGTCAAACAGGAAAATTAAGTCACGGCATAAGTACGATTATAGCATGGTACTACTGTAGAAAAATACAGTAAAAACAGTAAAATTGTGGAGTATTATTGTAAATATTGTGAAAATGTTTTCTATGTGAATATATGTGAAAATGTATTTTATTCCTGTGATCAAAGCTGAATTTTCCGCATCATTACTCCAGTCTTCAGAGTCACATGATCCTTCAGAAATCAGTATAATATGATGATCTGATGCTCAAGAAACATGATTATTATATTTCTGATTATTCAATGTTGAAAACAGTTTTGCTGCTTCATATTTCTGTAAAAAGTTTAATTTTATTTTTGATGATTCTTATGAATAGGAAGTTCAAAAGAACAGCATTTATTTAAAATAGAATATTTTGTAACATTATAGATGTATTTACTGTCACTTAATCAATTTAATGCATCCTTGCCGAATAAGTTTAAATTTCTTAATGAAAATCTTACTGACCCCAAACTTTTGAACAGTAGCGTATATCAATGGTAATTTAAGAAAAAATATGTATCTATTGCAAACCTTTGGTAACATCTGTTTTTGTGTGGTTCAGTCACTTAAATACTTTTAGAAATGAAAGGTACTTCAATTCATTGGATTTTCATTTTTTATTTTTATTAGGCACCAAACCCCAAAGGGCCCCTATTGTATTCGTTAGTTTTCTTCTTCTTCCCGAATGGGAGTCTATGGCAGCCCTATGAATGGAAACTGGGAAAATAATGAACATTTGCACACTTGTAGTGATGGAAATGACTAGAAATCTGACCCAATTTGGGATCTCTAGTACCAACTCTATAGCGCCACCACCAGTTGACTTTTGAACACTTTGATCTAGAAAAATGAAACACAGTTCACTTGATTCCTCTCTTCATGCCGATCACGTTCCACATCTTACAAATAACATCTACTGCCCATTACAGTAGTGGCCATTTTGAAAAGTACAGTTTTTCATTTATTTTTCTACGATTCCATCAATTTATTGGAACCATGATCTGAGAGTCCATGCCAAATGTGGGAACACCGCCACTTACAGGCCATGAGATCTGAAAAATGGCTATTTTTGCTAATAACTTGTGAATAGTTTGTCAAAAACATGATCTTGGTGTTTATGAATTCTTTGAGTCATGCCGAATATGTGGATGCCGATTTTATCAGGTTCAGATGAAACATCGGGCGCCATTTTGAATTTTGACATGAAATTCGATATCTTTTAAATGATTTGACATATCGGCACAACATTCGGTAGGTATCATCATCGGCATGTCCGAAATTGTTTTTTTCATTGTCATTATGATTCTTGGTTTATGCGGATTCCTACGATATCTCATTTGTCACTTTCCATCAATTTGCCTGTCCACTATATCGAAGTAAACGAAAAATTCCTACAAATTTTGTCCAATTTTGTTTAAAACCTCAACAGATGGTCTTTGGACCGAGCCACACTTGGCCCTGCATCGTTGCTTGCAGCTATATTTATTATTATTATTATTCTAACTTGATAGTTCTCACTAAAGGCCAAACATGCATAAACACATTGTAACACTTGAGTTCAAAAACAATAAAATAAAAACAAGACTAATTTTACATGAGTAAATACAATTATTAGTTTATTATATAATGAATATAAAAAGTTAATTCAGTTAAATTCCGATTGGATAAGGCACATTTGAGGCTCTTGCAAATATATAAACAACTGTAACCTGTACATCAGTTTAATGTTTGTTATTTTAACATTGTACAGCATCCACAAACAACTCTAATAATCGTCGTCTTGACTTATTTGGGAAGCATTTTCACAGTTCTTAGTCATTTTTGTGCATAAATACTGATAACTATTCAAATATGTGTACCACAGACATCAACAAATCTCTGCCAGATGACACATTACTACCATTTTGATAGTATTATCATATTGCCATATTGTAAGTGAACACAACACTGGTTCGTGTGCTATCCGTTAGGCCGCGACATGACTTGTTGTGTGATATATATTTCACACACAGATTCATGTCAGCTGATTTTTTCAATTTATCTGAGATCTTGTGTTGGTTCTGAGGTGAATCTGACTGCGTGTGTGTGAGCTTCTGTGGCGTTTCTTATCAGAGGAACTGCTATCAGGATGATTTATGTGCAGCGTTCCCTCTCGGCCTGTCCCCCTCGCTGTGTCTCCAGTCATTACTGCGCTATTGTTCACACCGCTAATAAATCTGACACAAAGGCCTCTGGGAAATCCGAGGGGCAAAACTGAGGGATGCGTGGTGACGTTAGAACAGCACGAGAGTGATTCGTTTTGAGCGGAGGGCTTATGACTGCACACAGCTCCTGATAAAAGAGCGCTAAATGATTGCGTGATTGATACTGAGGTTTACTGACGTTTTCAATGTTTCGACAGGTCATGCTCTCAAGCCGCAGGTGTCCTCCATGTTCACGTCGTTCGTGGACGGCTTGAAAAAATTCTACATAACAAAGGTGAGAAAGAAGCGGGAATGTGTGTCTACAGTTTTGCAACGATTAAGTGCTGCTATAGAGCGCAACTGGAAGTAAAAACTCTACATAGGGAAATGTATTTTTAACGATAACTTCTTTAAAGACAGCCCTACTGTGAGCGGCGCATGGTATTTGCTTCTGTTGAGGCCGTCAGTCAGCATTATTTCAACTTCGCTTTAAAATAATCGTGTTTAACAGCCGAATTTGGGGTGAAAAACTACATTACCCATGATGCTCTACTGAAAATTCCACCAATCAGTCAAAACAAGCTAAACGTGGCAAAATATCTCATTAGCTCCGCCCACTCCCATGAAGCACTGCGAATGAGTAATCGCATATCTCAAAATAATGAAATATTTGATTACATGCATATGCAACAAACCTATATATATATATAAAAATACATATGTATACACACACACACACACACACACACACTATACATATATATATATATATATATATATATATATATATATATATATATATATATATATATATATATATATATATATATATATATATATAATCAGCAGTTTTTAATGAGTAGTTCTCCAATGTTTTTAATTTGATTGTCATTTGCAATGCTTCATGGGATTGTAGTTCTTTTCCTCACTAAAGTCGTTAAGTACGCGGTCTTGTTCCTTTTGTATTTTTGTTTGATTTTCACATTTTTTTTGCTTCAAATCAAAGTTTTTAATGTTATGGTCTCTGAGCTGGTTGGCTCGGCTCATGGCTTGTCACTCTTTAACAGACTTTTTAAAATCCCTGTGCGCAAAATATATGGAAAAATACTTCCGGAACCAGTGCCACTGAAAAAGTGGATGGGCACTAATGCACTCTATCACTCGCTCTCTGGAATACTTCATTCTGATTGGTCAGCCAGAGTATTCTACATTCAAAGCAAGATATGTTGCTGCCGGACTGATTTGATTGGCTTGTTAAAAGTAGCCGCTGATATTATTGGCTAATATTGTGGGTTTTTTTTATTTATTCACGTCCACACAGACTTGAAATAAAATCAGAAATGAAAACTCATTTTAGATGAAGCAGAGAATGTCAAAGTCTCATACATTATGATAAAGGATTATTTTAAAAAAACTTCACTGATGGATTGTGCGTCTCTTTTGATTTCATGTTGTCTAACCGTGCAACACTGTTCTCAGTTTAAAGGATTCGACCCGCACCACCTGTGTGTCGCCACGCTGTTATTCGAGGGGGATCGTGGGAAGGTTTTGCAGCACGAGAAACAGGTTTACGACATCGCAGCCAAATTCGGGTAAGAAACCCTTGGTTTGTGTGTGTGTTCTTCCACTCTATGCCGTTTCTATGGAACCAGAGTTACTATTTCACCAGTATAGTTCAGCATGGGTCAGTAGGGTCGTGACCCCTGACCTTAACTGACCTTTCTGATTGTATACGGAAGCACTGGCGTTTGTCTCTGTCTTTTCATGCTCCCTCATTCATCACGGCTCTTTCAGTGGCAGTGATGGGTGTGTGAGGAAAAGAGAGCACAGATTGAATGATTTCAGCATTAAAGGTTGGTTTGATTTTGAGAATATTTGATTAGAGGCCGATTGTGATGGATAGAAGCGGATGAATGGATGGATCCCACAGCTGACCTTATTGATCCACTGCCTCTGTGTGCGTGTGTGTGTCCATGTGGGAAATGTTCACCAGACCACAAACGCCTTGATGGTTATTCTCTTGCAACATTGACTGTGCTGATAATATAGGATAGTCCTCTTCACGTCCCAATGACCTGTACTCTGTTTTGTTACTGTGTGTGTGTGTGTGTGTGTGTGTGTGTGTGTGTGCTTTAGGGGACTGGCAGCAGGAGAGGACAACGGTCAGAGGGGTTACATGCTGACGTTTGTGATCGCGTATCTACGGGTGTGTTATGAATCCCCTTCATTTCAACAGACTTCAAAATACACCAATAACTACAAATAACTTATATTTTTATATATCTAACCCTAAATGGCATGGGGTTTTTTGGAACACATGGGTGTGAGCGCCATGTGTCAAAAGTCATGGGTCGTGGGATTTAAAAAAAATATATAATTGTATTCCGTATGGAAACATTACATTGATCATCAAATTACATCAAGGCCATTTATAATGTTACAAAATATTTCAGTTAAATGCTGTTCTTTTGAACTTTCTAAGAATCCTGAAAGAAATGTATCATATGAAGCAGCACGACTTTTTTCAACATTGATAATAATCATAAATGTTTCTTGAGCATCAGATCATCATATTACACTGATTTCTGAAGGATCATGTGACACTGAAGACTGGAGTAATGATGCTGAAAGTTTAGCTTTGATTACAGGAATAAATTACATTTTAATATATATTCACATAGAAAACAGTTACCGGTACTTTAAATTGATATAAAATTTCACATTATAACTGTAATTTTGATCGAGTAAAAGCGGAAGAGAATTTTGAAAAACTAAAAAAATCTTACCGACCCTGAGCATTTGAAGTATTATGTATATATTTATTTATAGCTGCTTGTGAACAAAATGATAGTGTGATAAATATCTATTATATAATACTTGACTGATTGGTTTACGTCAGCGATCCTGTTTGTCCCGTCAGGGTTTATTTAGAGATAATGACACAGCAGACTGTACACTATCCTTATAAATGTATCTCCTAGGGGTACACCGAAATTTCATCCGCCACTCCCACCACGCGCATCATGCGCTGTGTGTAGGGCACCAAGAAAATAGCGTAATGAAAAATCAATAATTATAATGCCGATATTATTTCAGTATAGAAATACAGACATCCCAAGTCTGGGATGTATCCTGAGTTTCCCGCATATTGATAGCGGCTCACTGATGCCCGCGAAGTTAAAATCTCTGGAATCTAGAGCGAGCGCGCCCGCGAGACAGAGACTGTTCTCCAAACCGTGTAGCGCGTGCACGGCAGAGAGAGCAAGAGACCTCGCGCGTGTGCCTCATGAAGCGCATGTAATATAAAATATATATAAAATATTGTAGGTTTTGTTATGTAACTGTTAGTGGTAATAAAAGTTTGATGATTATTCTATTGGTTTGTGATTTTTTTTTTTTTTTTTTTTTTTTTTTCAGATCCATTAAAAATTAAGCAATATAAATATATATTAAAGTTTTTAAAAGAAGCCATTTTCGGCTTTAGTTTCGGTTTTCGGCCAAGTGCATCCTAAATTTTCGGTATCGGTTTCGGGCCAGAATTTTTATTTCGGTGCATCACTAGTATCTCCGAACATATATATTTGTTCTTAAATGTAGGCTGGGATTGAATAAGCGGGATTGAATGTGTGTGTGTGTGTGTGTGTGTGTGCAGGATTTGGGAATGGACTACTATGTGATGGGAGAGTCGTTTGAGACGTCGGTGCCCTGGGACAGGTAAGCGATGGTCACTAGTCTTGCTCTTCTGTTGATCGCCCACGCTCTCCACGCTCTCTTTAACAGCGGTGCCGTCTCTGGCTGGAGGCGTTAGTGGAGGCGGGAAGGTTACAAGGACACAAAGTAAAGGAAAGACTTTCAGACTGCACGTGAACCTGTCATTTTGGCTCTTAGTTTTAACACAGATTATGAACTAAAAGCATAACTCATGTGAACTCCTGCAGTGGAGTTTAAATGCATCCCAAGATAGAGCGAGAAGAGTCTAGAGAGCGGCTGTTGTTGGTTTAGTGTTTTTGTTGTATTTTTGTTTTAGTTTAGTTGTTTTTATTTTGTTGTTGTTTTGTTTATTTGTGAATTCGTTTTTTGTCTCTTGTTTAGTTTTTTGGAGTGTTTGTTTAGTTGGGTTTTACACTAGTCAACATTTGAAAGTGGATCAAAATCTTTCATCAAAGTTATACATGAATTTTGAACAATACCTGTTACTGTCTTAGGTCAACTTTGATGAACTTTATTTTGATCCACTTCAAATGTCGACTACTGTGGTTGTGTGTGTATTTGTTTTCGGGGCGGAGGTTGTGATTATTATTTTGTTGTGATTATTATTTTGTTGTGATTATTATTTTGTATTGATTTTTATATTGTTGTATTTTATATTGTTGTGATTATTATTTTGTTGTGATTTTATATTGTTGTATTTTTATGTTTTTCTTCATACTTTACAATTTTGTTGTATTTAAGTTTTAATTACTTCAATTTGACTATTTGTAACATTTCAGAATAAAAGTGATTAGGTGACTTTGGCCACTCTTGTCTACTCTTGACCACACCTTATTTAGTATTTATCTTTTTTTTAATTTGTCTCTATTTCAGGATTTTGGACTTGTGCAGGAATGTGAAGGAGAGGATTGTAAGAGAGTGTAAGGAGAGAGGAGTTCAGTTCGCTCCGCTGTCCACATGCAGGTACACACACACACACACACACACTTATCTTTCTGACCTTTGATTTGCTGTCCATAAGTAAGCGTCTAATGACCATCAGGACTAGTGTTCAAGAGAAGCACACTAGAAACATTACCCACAAGACCCTAGCATGGTGGTGGCAACTATTGTATAACCCAGCACTGCTCACATTTTATTCAGTAAATGTAAAAATCTAGAGGTATAGCTTAATATATTGATTAGTGAACTCTGTGTTCATTCGAATCTCACCTTCACCGTCACACAGAAAGAGAGGGAGTTTTGGGCCGAAGAGCGTTTCCTAGCCATTCATTTCCTGTCGTTTGCTTTCCAGCTGCGTGAGACATGATTGATGTGGCCATTTAACCTCTGCAAAACCAGATAAACTTCAACTTACTTTGTCTCAAAGTCAAGGGTCACAAAGGCAGGGCCTGGATAGAAAGCATGTCAGTGTCTCTCACTTTCTCTTTGTGCCTTTCTAGAGTCATTAAAACCCCACCGCAGCCGTAAATCCAAGTATATTAAGATTACTGATTATAGAAACATCAAACAAAAATATAGAAATAAGTGATTATGTGGTGTATATACCAGAACATAAATAGAAAACTGAGCAGAATTAGAGAAATTATGACGGCCATCACAGTGTCGTAATTACCAGTGGGAAAAGCTGGATTTTATTTGAACCTAGACTTTTTGAGTTGCTGTGACAAATAAATAAATTATAGCAAACAACGCATGTATTATAGATATAGATATCTTTAGTTGATGTAAATTAGTATCATGATGATTGTAAAAATGGGCTGTACAATTCCTGCATGCTTTTTGATGAAGAATTGTTATAAAGCTTGCTGGATAATATCTAGGTGAAGGATAATAATGGAACTAGCAATAGCTTTTCATTTATAGGAACTTCAAATCAGTGGCTAGATTTGATGCATTGTACATGAGTATATTTTAGTGTAATTATGGCCCCTAAAAGTGCACTCAGTATTATTATAAAAAGGTATATTATAAAATTAAATAATATTTAAAGTATTTAAAAATAATCATGGCTACATCCACACCACTAAGGTGTCAGTATAAAATGGTGGATCTCTTCCCCGGATGGACTTGAAAGCATCATAACTTATGTTTTTCTCTTTGTTTTTCTCTGTCCAGAGTTACACAGACGTATGATGCTGGTGCTTGTGTGTATTTCTATTTTGCCTTTAATTACCGGGGTCTGAGTGATCCAGTTCATGTCTACGAAAAAGTGGAGGTAAGGACAGCAAGAAAGGTAAAGATTAGCCATCGATCTTTAAACTAGCACAACATTTCTCAATATTTACCTGTGAGAGTAAAATGAACTGTCCAAATTACCCTTGCAACCCTAGCTGATAGATATAACTAAACATGTATTTCACTTCTAAAAATAAGGGCATCCAAGAACATTTTAAAAGTCTTGAATTACTAATTTGACTTGACTTGAATTAATAATTTGGTCATCTGACCAATCAGAGCAGCATAGACTAATCACAACAGACTGATCATCTGACCAATCAGAGCAGAGTAGACCAATCACAACAGACTGGGCCATCTGACCAATCAGAGCAGAGTAGACCAATCACAACAGACTGGGCCGTCTGACCAATTAGAGCAGACCAATCACAGCAGACTGGGCCATCTGACCAATCAGAGCAGACCAATCACAACAGACTGGGCCATCTGACCAATCAGAGCAGAGTAGACCAATCACAACAGACTGGGCCATCTGACCAATCAGAGCAGACCAATCACAACAGACTGGGCCGTCTGACCAATTAGAGCAGACCAATTACAGCAGACTGGGCCATCTGACCAATTAGAGCAGACCAATCACAACAGACTGATCGAACTTACTAAACATTTATTTCACTACAAAAGTAAAGGCTTGCTAAATATTTTGATAGTTATGACTCGGATCAGTGAATCATTTGTGTTTGTTTATTTGTGTGAATCAGTGAATCATTTGTGTGTTCTCTGGAATGAACCATCCAAATGAACAAGACAATTGCAAGACAATCTTTCTCTTTTTTGGCTTAAAAAATAATTAACGTCTTGTTTTGCTTCTATTGTGTAGCATGCGGCCCGGGAGGAGATTCTTGCCAATGGAGGAAGTCTGTCTCACCACCACGGAGGTGAATTTCACCACACAGCACGTGAATCATCTGAAATAAATGAGTCTATACCCTCACTAAACCGAACGCACACACAACTCGGCCTCTAGACTGTTCAGCTTTTTAGAGAATGGTAGCGCTGGGGTCGCTGGTTTGTCCTGGTTTATTGGGTCTGAGACACATGACTTATCTACATTACCGTCCGCCTGCTGCTTGCTAAACGTCACCATACTCATTAATCACACACGCACACACACACACAGAGAGAGAGCGAGAGATCTGTACGCACAGGTCGAGTCTTAAATGGACTGATAAACGAATAATTCACTCAAAAACGTTGTTTTCTGACAGTTATGTCGTTCCAAACTGAATGACTTCTTTCTTTTTTCTGTGGAATACAAAAGATACAATTCTGAAGATTAATAATTGAGAAAATGCGAGTTACAAATAAGTAAGAAAAGAATATCAAAAGACTTGTCTAATGCTGCGACCTGATCATTGAGTCAGATTTGTGAATGAATCATTCAAAGATCAGATGCAAAATAACATCTTTTATTTCACAGAAGAGAGAGAATAAAGTCTCTTTGAAACGATGTGCAGGTGATATTTCACTTTTGAATGAACTATACCTTAAAAATGAGAGAGGAAATGGTGAGCTGATGTTTATAAACTTTCATGACTGCTATCTAAAAGAAAGAAAGCCGTGTGTGTGTGTGAGAGAGAGGGGGGTAGTTCTCTGTAATTGTGATTAATAGCGGTACTGCGGCACTATCTGCCTGCCGACAGGCCCTTTTGTCTACACACAATCACAGCATGACAAATGAAGTGAGTGTGTGTGTATCTGGAAAAACAGATGTAGTCTGGGCTGGCGAGGTGGGAGGGCGCAGGAGAGAAACACACAGTTTACTAACCTGTGTTTACCACGGGTCAGAACTGTGAATACACACGCTTGCCAGACCTCCACTCGCTCTAAACACAAACACACACACTTCTTTGTTGCCCACTGACCGTGTGTACGCATCTAAGCAAACTAAACCAACAAAAATATGCCTTTTGAACCTTGAAAGAACATGTTAAAATAGATGTGCTGGTCTGTAGAGATAAAGAGTTAAAGAGAGGCACACACACAGCCTTTAGTGAGGGAGAATGCCAGGAAATAACCTGAACTGATTTGCAAAGCATTTGTCAATCACTTGACTGAATAACTTTGGTGGGAGATTGGTGACGTCTTCAAAACATTGAGAAAATTAAAGTTTAATACAGCAATAGCAAACAGAACTAACTAAAAATGTATTTCACTGCAAATCAGAGAATGAATCAATTGATTGTGAAAGTAATGACTCAAATGAATCAGTGAATCAATTGTGTGTTTAAGCGGTTGGTTTTAGTGAATTGTCCTAACAAATCTAGCAAATAGAACTAACTGAACATTTATTTCCCTGCAAAAAAAATGAAGGGAGGGAGTACATTGTGAAAATAATGAATTGAATGAATCAGTGAATCATTTGTGTTTAGGTTGTTCATTCAAAGGAACTATCCAAACAAAGTGATTCACTAAAATTAATAAAATATTCCAGTGCTGTCCAGACCAACGATCACCTCAGTTGTCCTACGTGTATAGTTATAGTGAAGTGTTTGGACTAATGTGACCGCTACAGAGTACAATACTTTTTTGGTGCCGTGACCCGGATTCTAAGAGTTCTTGTTGGTCTTCGCAGTAGGAGTTTTGTTTTTTGGGTTTGTTTGTTTGGCACCATGCAGACATGCTTAAACGTGTCTTCTGAGCACAGCATGTGTGAACACACGGCTGAGGAAACACCAACAGTGTGTGTGTATGTTTGTGCAGGTGAAGAGCAGGGGTTATACGAGTGCATCAGCCTCAAACACACTCGCACTCCTGAGCTTTTCCTCTTTATTCAGCCATTGTTGGGCACACACACATATGCTTTTGTCCCTGGCTGTAGTTTCTGCATGTCTCAGCTGTGTGAAAGTGGTTATGAGAGATGAATAGTGACAGGATAGTGATGGAAAGAGAGAGCTGATGGCGAGATGATAGATGTGTAAATTATCTCCGTGATGGAGGCAATGATGCAGTCATGCCTCCTTCTGTTTCTGTCTGTCGCCCAGCAGAGAGAGAGAGACACACACACACACAACACACAACACACACACACACACACACACGCTGGGCGTGGGGCCGCTCGTGATTGGCTCGTGTGCGTTCGGTGGGCCGGCCCTCTGTTCTCTCATGCGAGATGATTGGCTCTGTCGCCACTAGACCTGCTTGCATATGCATGGTTTGGGCAGTTGCCAATAGCGATCTGCCCTGGCCCTAAGCTCCGCCCTCTCTCAAACGGTAACGCATTATGACGAAACGGCGTCTGGTCGCTTATCAATCATAGTAAGCGTGTGAGAGACGTTGAGGTTTTCTAAACTGCTGTTCTGACAAATATGCTGTGTGGGATTATATTAACACAACACGCATAAAGGATGTGTCATTGGTTTAATGATATTAGAAAGAAATCATAACTATATTGCATTCTATTCTCTTCAATTCTTATATTATTTTAATTAACTAAATTTCATAGATACTTGAAGGTGTGAATTATATCTAGGGACCATCGTTCTTTCCACCGTTCTATCCATCCATAGATTTGTTCTTTAATCTGACTTGATTCATCTTGAAACTACAACTATGATATAATGTTTTAATAACAATAATTTAATGATCTTGACTAAACAATTTAATAACATTGTTCAAAACAATCATTAGCTAATTTCTAAATTAATATCCAATATCACACTCTACAATATAATATTGTGATGCCTAAATTCACTTGTAGCATTTAAAACTTTTAAGATTTGAGGGTTTTATTTTTAATTACTTTTAACAAAATGTTATAGAATATTAATATCAGCCATTTATCGGCCGTAGCATGAAATTAGTCTTCAGCTTAAAGGCTTTAATATCAGTGATTGATAGTGTTTGTTTGTTTGGCCAGTAAGCAACACCCTAACCACACAGCAACATATTAAAAACACTCTGATTACCTCAACACAGAACAGCGACGCCCTGGCAACCATCAGTTTTTATATAATGTCATATTTTATGAATGGCACTTAAGTATTTTTGATAGGTTCTTTAGTATTTCAAGATTTTATATTTATAAGATATAATGTAAGATTTTGTTACAAAGTTGTTTAGCTGATATTGATTGATGTATATGTTTCAGTGGAGTTTAGTCTGTCTGTCTGTCTGTCGCTCATGTTCACAGTCATACAGACAGACACAGTCATACAGACATTCAGACAGACTGACATACGCACAGACAGACAGACAGTCATTCAGACAGACAGACCGACAGATAAACATACGCACAGACACAGTCATTCAGACAGACAGACATACGCACAGACAGTCATACAGACAGACAGTCATTCAGACAGTCACACAGACAGTCATTCAGACAGACAGACAGTCATTCAGACAGTCATTCAGACAGACAGTCAGTCATACAGACAGTCATACAGACAGTCATACAGACAGTCATACAGACAGTCATTCAGACAGTCATTCAGACAGACAGACAGTCATTCAGACAGACAGACAGACAGTCATTCATACAGACAGTCATTCATACAGACAGTCATTCAGACAGACATTCATTCATACAGACAGACAGTAATTCAGACAGACAGTCAAACAGTCAGTCATACATTCAGACAGTCATTCAGACAGACAGACAGTCATTCAGACAGACAGTCATTCAGACAGACAGACAGTCATACGGTCAGTCATACAGACAGAGTCATACGGTCAGTCATACAGACAGACAGTCATACGGTCAGTCATACAGACAGACAGTCATACGGTCAGTCATACAGACAGACAGTCATACGGTCAGTCATACAGACAGACAGTCATACGGTCAGTCATACAGACAGACAGTCATACGGTCAGTCATACAGACAGACAGTCATACGGTCAGTCATACAGACAGACAGTCATACGGTCAGTCATACAGACAGACAGTCATACGGTCAGTCATACAGACAGACAGTCATACGGTCAGTCATACAGACAGACAGTCATTCGGTCAGTCATACAGACAGACAGTCATTCAGTCATACAGACAGACAGTCATTCAGTCATACAGACAGACAGTCATACAGACAGACAGTCATACGGTCAGTCATACAGACAGACAGACAGACAGTCATTCAGTCATACAGACAGACAGTCATACAGACAGACAGTCATACGGTCAGTCATACAGACAGACAGTCAGACAGACAGACAGACAGTCATTCAGACAGACAGTCATTCAGACAGACAGTCATTCAGACAGACAGTCATACAGACAGACAGTCAGTCAGTCAGTCAGACAGACAGACAGACAGACAGACAGACAGACAGACAGTCAGTCATACAGTCAGTCAGTCAGTCAGTCATACAGACAGACAGACAGTCAGTCATACAGACAGACAGACAGTCAGTCATACAGACAGTCAGTCATACAGACAGACAGACAGTCAGTCATACAGACAGACAGTCAGTCATACAGACAGTCAGTCATACAGACAGACAGACAGTCAGTCATACAGTCAGACAGTCAGTCATAGAGACAGACAATCATTCAGTCATACAGACAGACAGACAGTCATTCAGTCATACAGACAGACAGTCATTCAGTCAAACAGACAGACAGTCATTCAGTCATACAGACAGACAGTCATTCAGTCATACAGACAGACAGTCATTCAGTCATACAGACAGACAGTCATTCAGTCATACAGACAGACAGTCATTCAGTCATTCAGTCATACAGACAGACAGTCATACAGACAGTCATTCAGTCATACAGACAGTCATTCAGTCATACAGACAGACAGTCATTCAGTCATACAGACAGACAGTCATTCAGTCATACAGACAGACAGTCATTCAGTCATACAGACAGACAGTCATTCAGTCATACAGACAGACAGTCATTCAGTTATACAGACAGACAGTCATTCAGTCATACAGACAGACAGTCATTCAGTCATACAGACAGACAGTCATTCAGTCATACAGACAGACAGTCATACAGACAGACAGTCATACGGTCAGTCATACAGACAGACAGACAGACAGACAGACAGACAGTCATACAGACAGACAGTCATACAGACAGACAGACAGTCAGACAGACAGACAGACAGTCATTCAGACAGACAGTCATACAGACAGACAGTCATACAGACAGACAGACAGTCATTCAGACAGACAGACAGACAGACAGTCATTCAGACAGACAGTCATACAGACAGACAGTCATACAGACAGACAGTCATACAGACAGACAGACAGACAGTCATACAGTCAGTTATACAGACAGACAGTCATACATTCAGAAAGACAGACAGACAGACAGACAGTCATACATACAGACAGTCATACAGACAGACAGACAGTCATACATTCAGACAGACAGACAGACAGACAGACAGTCATACAGACAGACAGTCATACAGACAGACAGTCATACAGACAGACAGTCATACAGACAGACAGTCATACAGTCAGTCATACAGACAGACAGTAATTCAGACAGACAGTCACACATGCATACAGACAGACAGATCGATTGATTGATTGACAGACAGACAGACAGGAATGTGAGTTGTGCTGCTGTAGTTTCTCTCCTCTGGGAGCTCGGGGATAATGAGTTTGATAGTCTGCTGCTCTCCATAAATCACATCATGCAAAACATCTCAGCGTTTCAGCAGTGCCGCCCACCGCAGAACATCCATCATCCAACCTCTCTCCCTCTCTCTCTCTCTCTCCCTCTCTCTCTCTCTCTCCCTCTCTCTCTCTCTCCCTCTCTCTCGCTCTCCCTCTCTCTCTCTCCCTCTCTCACAGTGGGAAAGCTCCGGAAGGAATGGATGAAAGAGAGCGTGTCCGGCGTGGGGCTCGGCGTGCTCAAGTCGGTGAAGGACTTTGTGGATCCTCAGAACATTTTTGGCAGCGGAAACCTGTTGTAATTCAGCAACACTCATGCGTTTTCTATTATCTTCTAATCATATTTGATTTAAACCTCATATTCCCGTCTTTCTCGCACAGTAACACGATAAACCACACCTCTGTTTCTCATTAACCCCACCACCTTTGACCTTTGACCTCCTCTTCAGTGAGGTGGCAGGGCGGCTCCTCCTCCTGATCACGTGACTTGATTTCTCGCCGGTCTTCCCGTGACTGAACAGGTTTTTGATACTGTGCGGTCTGTGTCTGGCACTACTGTTGTGTTCTTACATTAGCAGACTGAATTATGCTTTTTAAAGCAGTGTGCCTTCTGTCTGTCTGTCTTACACTCCTCTTTCTGAGTGACTCAATGTTTTATTATCCTCTCTTCCTTACTGAACTTTTGCCTTTTCTATTCGTCAGCTCAATAAACTGTTTGTAATTATTTTTTTTTGAGGGGGGTGGGGTGAATCTCATGAAAAATGTCCCAATTGTATTTCGCTTCTAAAATCAAAAGAAAAAAAAAAGCACATAAAGCCAATTTTTTCAACCATAATGAATTTTTGAACCAAATCTCATTAAGCAAATATGAAAAAAACGTAATTATGGTAATTAAAATGATTATTCGTGTAATGAGAATGAGGGAATATAATGGAAGTTTGTTTCCACCACAGAATAAAACATTTTAAAAGATAATTGAGACTTTTTATCTCACAATTGCGAGTTTACATCTTGCTATTTTGACTTTATTACTCCCAATTGCGACTTTATATCATGAAATTATGAGATAAAAAGTTTCAATTTCCCTATTTATTTTTCATTCTGTGTCGGAAACAGGTTTCCATAGGATATTTACTGTCATGAATGTCATGGAAATTGCCCTAATATTGCTTTTTTAAGTAGTTTTATTCTTCACACTTTATAATAAGATTTTATTCACCAACATTAGGTAATGCATTAGTTGACATTAATAAAGAACAATACAGAATTTATTATTCGTACATACTTTTAAAACATTCTAACGTCAGTAAATGCTTTATGAATGAATGTGAAGTAACACGGATCAATAGTATATTTGTGTATTTATATATCGTTTTTGTCGTTCATGATGCCAGCCATAACTAATCTACTCAACCTTATTGTAAAGTGTTGTTTTTGTCTTTTGATTCTGGAGGGATTATGACGTGTTTTTGTGAGATTGACTCTTTTACGAGGTGCAGTGTGTGTGAGCTGAGCCTGTAAACGTGTGTGTGTTGTGCTCTGGCTGATTCCATCATCTGCATCAAATCTCTCCTTGTGTTTCTGCCAAAGACTGTCAGCATCTCTTCTACTGCAGACTTGCTTCAGCCACACACACACACACACACACACATCTGTGTGTCCTGTATATAAACATGAGCACACGGTTTAGAGAGGATGTTCACCGAAGATCCATCACGATAAATTGTATTTTTTTAACACAACATATGCAAAAAAGCCAGAGATGATCTGAACTGGGATCTAAAACATGATGTGTGACTGTTACGTGCTTTGATTTGTTGTATGCGTTTAACTTTGAGGAAAAAATAAGCCTGTCAGAATTCCTCCGTTCATCTGTTGTCGAGTTTATTAAACTCCGAGAGTCTGTTATACTTGGTTTGACGTGGATGATATGTAGGAGATGCTTTCTTTCAAAGAAGTAGTTCACTTGAAACAGAAAATCATGTGGTTTCATCTGTGGGACTCAAAGAGAGATGTTCGGAAGAATGTTCGCGCTGCTCTTTTCTAGACCATGGAAAAACCGGAAAAGGATCAAAAGTAGACCAAACAATATCCCAAGTAATGTCAGATTTGTTCGAGGAACATTCAGAAATTGACATTATAGATGACAACTTCCCTAATCGCCAAAGCTCTGAAATCTCATTGGCATTTCTGCACATTAAAATTGTGTTATGAGACGCATAAACACTTGATACATTGATATTATAGAGTGATGCAGGGATGACTTTAAAATCCTTGTTTCCTCAAGATTTTCCTGTTTTTTATAACAGGGTTTTTCAATTAATGAATGAAATAAGGTCTGTGGTAACCATAACTTTATGATACTATACTTACAGACAATGCTATGAATGAGACGGACTGATATCGAATATCTGTTTTATTTATATTTGTTTTAGAAAACGTATGTTTCTAGTAACAAGATAAGGCAGTTTGGTGTGTGAGTGTGTGCAGTTTAACGTCCATGTATCGTCAATTTATGTTTACCACATGTATTATTCCACTCATAAATTGAAAACCCCACAGGAGAATCTGGAGGGAACCAGACGTCATTCCTGCAGGAAGAGAAGTCTGATACTTTCATGTTACTTTTCACTTTTTCTTTTTCACTGTCAATATACACACAAAAAAAAAGATACTCAAAGATTTTGGAAGGCTTGAATGTTTGGACCTAATGATGAAGTTTTATTTGTTCGCTGCTCGGCCACTACGCTCTGCTGGATGAGTATCAGAGTAATGTCGTGCGTGACCTGTTCGACAGGCTCAGACGGCTCACTTTACTACGGTGGCACTTTAGTAAAACATTTAAGCCTAAACACACAATCCAGCAGCCTGGCAGGGTCTTTATTTCCAGACGTCCGGTCGAACAGGGCTGTGATGTTCAGCAGATCCTCTTTCCTGGTTCCCACGTCACACGTTTATTGTGTCAGGAGCTTTTTTTATGTGTTATGAATCCATCTGCTTCTGGACTATTGTGTTGCTGAAACGCGAAATGAAGGATCTAGAGGAGGCTTCGCTGCCCCTCGGGCTGATTCCTGAGTGGTTTCATCATCTAACGTCACTTCAAGAAAAACAACAGCCGTATTAACAGATTTTAACCAAAATGTAATGAAGGTTTCCCTTGTCTTTCCCTCAGATTTCTTGGTCATGTGTTTAATATCAGAGTACATTTTTGTCAAAGCTGTTTGTGCAATAAATTAACATGTCAGAACATTTTAGATCTTGTGTCCTCTGTCATTATTGCAAATGTTTTAATTAGGTTTGGTCTGTCCAATCAGAGGCCTTGCATCAGGAATGTTTTTCATCGTCAAACCAAACTTGGTTCTCCAGCCGACAGTTTAAACCCTGTCCGGCTAGCGTACTCCCCGTAATGTTCACTCATTAGATCAGTAGACGGAGAAAACACGGTCTTTTGTGTCTGTTTGAACACATGAGTGTTTACACTACGAAAGCAATCCGGTCGAATGTGTTTTCTACTCTGGAAGTGGTTGAAAATATGTTTAATCTGCCCTATATTAAACCATTACTTTTTTTGCTTTATATTTATTTTTTGAATAGCAGAACATGAATCTATCAATTACTATAATTCATAATCAGCTGCTGGGTCATTATTTAGTAGAACGAAATAATGTCATGATGTTTCTCTGTTTCTGTCACTCTGATCAGCATTTTAAATTAGTGCATTAACTATCTGTCACTGCACCATAAAACATATTTATTTTTATGATTGATCACAACTTTTCAGAAATCCTTTTTTCAAATTAGCTCAGGTTAACAAACGTTTAGATAACTGAGTATGTTGAGTTTCTGTTGAATAAACTACGGTAATCTCTTTCTTTGTATCAACTCACATTTTTAGTTTAAAGTCCCCCTGACCTGTAGTCAATGATTTTACCAATAATCTTTGACCAAAATTATATATTTAAATGTTTCTTCATGCCTTTAAATGGCTTGAATGAAACTCTACACTCTTGCCTCATTTAGTATACGTGGTTCTATGAATATGCAAATTAGCCCCGCCTCCACTCACTCACAGCAGCTCAGAGATCCACTGGTTGACGATCACACGTTGATCTGATTGACGTCAGAAACACCAGCAATTTCAAACCGTGTTCCCTTTCGAGGGAATTCGCACCGTGTCGTAACGACACTTTGGGGAACACCCCTCAGCGTAGTGGGGGCTGCCTGTAAACATTGTGATGCATTTCCAATCCGAGTGCTGTGCTCCCGTCTGGCCATCTTCAGTGACGATGGTCAGGATCACGCTCCCCATGGTGCGGGGCGGCTCACATCATGGGTTTTCGCAAATGGATCTGACAGGGGACCCTGAGACTGCTGAGGCACTTCCTCAAGATTCCTCTGCTTGAGCTTCAGCTTCTGTGCTCAGAATCGAAGGTGGGGATTTTGGAGATGACTCGCCACTTCATGTCCCCGCATTGGTGGAGCTGGTCGAGGTTGTCTCTCGTGCCGTGGACCGTTTAAATATGCCGTTTAAATGTTTAAACCTTTGTTTAAACCTAGTTGGCCACGTGAAAGGCAGGATGCGCAAACAAAAAGCAAGTTGGACGAGCGCTTCTTGCAACTTCATCGCCGGGGTCTAGCATTTTTTCCCATTTTTAAATCGTGGAACAATCCACACACCTCTTGTTTGTCCAACCCCCCAGTTGTAGACTACAGCAACATCGTGGGGTCGAGAGAAAATGGTTATGGGATGATGCCCCA
The DNA here is from genome assembly GCF_949152265.1 of Phoxinus phoxinus. Lineage (NCBI taxonomy): Eukaryota > Metazoa > Chordata > Actinopteri > Cypriniformes > Leuciscidae > Phoxinus > Phoxinus phoxinus. The sequence continues at coordinate 5,965,015 of NC_136882.1, read as the reverse complement.
GGTGGAAGAGCCATTGGCTAGCTATCTGTCCCCCGACGTTGCGTCATCCCTAAAGACCCCGGTGCTGCCCAGCAAACCCTGCTGGGATACATCTGCTTTGGTGGGCATCGCTCTGCTCCAGGGAGTTCTGGAGAGGGTCCATCACGACGGGGTCTGTCTGTCTACTGCTTGTAGACCCATTGTGGCCGGCCCGAGTATGGTTCTCAGACCTAGTATTGCTCCTAGAGGGCCCTCCATGGGAGATTCCCATCAGGAAGGACCTGCTTCCGCAGGCAAAGGGCTCAATATTCCAGTTATGGAAACTGTGGGTCTGGCCCCTGAGGAGGCACAGTATCTAGAAGCTGGCCTGTCAGCAGGAGTAGTCGAGATCATACTCAGCTCCAGAGCTCCCTCCACGAGGAGATTGTATGGCCTAAACTAGAAAGTTTTCACCATTTGGTGTAGAGAGCGTGAGGTGGACCCAGTTAACTGCCCGGTGGCTTCAGTGCTGGAGTTCCTCTGAGATCGCTTCTTGGCTGGTCTTACCCCGTCCACACTCAAGGTGTACGTGGCTGCCATTGCGGCTTTCCACACTCCTCTGGGTTATGGGCCTCTGGGAAGACATCAGCTGGTCGTACGTTTCCTTCGTGGGGCTTGGAGGATGAGATCTGCGGCTCGTACCAGAGTTCCCACATGGGATCTGGCGGTGCTTCTCGAAGGGCTGGTCGAGGCCCCCTTCGAACCTCTGAAGTCGGCTGAGGCCAAGAACCTTTTCCTTAAGGTAGCTTTTCTATAAGCCATCACTTCTCTAAAAAGAGTAGGAGATCTTCAGGGCCTCTCTATATCTTCCGAGTGCCTGGAGTTTGCTCCCAGAAATATTAAGGCTATCTTGTATCAAAGGCCGGGCTATGTGCCGAAGGTGCCTTCTTACACGGCAAGCTCTACGGTTCTGCAGGCATTTCATCCTCCACCTCACAAGATGGCGGATGACGAGAGACTTCATTTTCTGCCTTGTCAGAGCTCTCAAGATTTATGTTTAGAGGTCTTCTTGATGGCGGAAGTCGGACCAATTCCTGGTGTGTTTCGAATCACCCAAGAAAGGGCTCCCGGCCTCCAAACAGACCATCAGCTACTGGATAGTTCAGGCTATTTCCTTGGCCTATCAGGTGCGCAGCTTGCCTTCACTTTGGCCGCGAGGGCTCACTCAACCAGAGGCATGGCGTCCTCTAGATCCCTCCTCTCAGGGGCCCCTATCCATGAAGTATGTGATGCAGCTGGATGGGCCACTCCGCACACATTCATGAGACTTTACAGTCTGAGCCTTCCTTCAACGCCAGGTGCACGAGTGCTCGCACACTAGGACAGGCGGGGTTCGTTGTGGCATAGTGGTTATTCGTTCCCCAAAGTGTCGCTTACGATGCAGTTCTGTAACCATTGTTCCCTGAGAAGGGAATGAGAAACTGCGTCCCTTTGCCACGCCTTCCCCTGCCTGCGAGCGACTTGCTTCATCACAGAAAGCTAACTCTGATGTGTGCCGGGTATGCCGTCACACGTTACGTCATGATGCAGCACAAATCAGGATTGGCTTAGATTCATTCATGCTTCAGAGGCTCTACGCTGAGGGGCATTCCCTTAAGTGTCTTGTTCCTTCACAGGGAACAAGGGTTACAGTCGTAACCCGAGACGTTTTTGAGACGTCTTTGGTTCACTGCAGTTTTAAGGAGAAAACACTCAGCATTGGTGTTGACTTATGCTTTAAAACAAACCATGTGTAACTTAATATTAAAAACACCACATAGACATATAAACAACATTATAACATGGATTTTCACCACAGGGGGACTTTAAATTAGGCAACCAGGTTAGGGTAAGTTAAACCAACAAATCATTTTTACATTGTGATTGTGTCTTTAATCATTTATGCGCATGTTGTTAATCTAATGTCTCACAAACAATACGTTTTAATTGTAAAAAAAATAATTTTCAAATGATACCGGTGCGTATACGGCCCACTTCGAGCACTGGTTTAAAAGGATTGTAATCTATGGACACTCAGTTTCTGTAATAGGCTTTCAGCTGCAGATCATTGTGTAATGTAACCACACGGTGTCACTGTTGTGTGGTGTCTGTCTGTCCTACAGGAGGAGCACATGAGCACATTTTGGATGTTACTCCTTATGTAACACATCTGATCACACCTGACTAATGAACTGAACTCATTTGTGCTTCATGACCTGAATTATGTGTGTCAGGTTAGTGAGACGTCTAAAATGAGCAGTGCTGCAGGGCCGCAGTTTCATCGCAGTCTTGCTTGCCTTTATATTTCTGATTCATTTTCAGCATAGAGGCTACTGTGAAACAAACCATCCGGCTCTAAGATGAATCACAACATTGCAATCTGAGACCTAAGCAACAACAACAGAAATACTCTTCCACTGAAGCATGCAAATTACTTAATTGAGAACTGCTTCTTTTTTTTTTTATGAAGTTATCATTAACAGAAGTATTCAGTCATCAACGACATCAGAGTTTAGGTAAGTACTCTTTTTACAGGTTTATAAATTAACATTTAAAATCTTAAAGCACCCATGTAGTCAATAACTTTATCCCTTAAAAACTCATCTTTGATCACCAAAATTACATATTTAAACATTTATTTTCCATGAAAAAATGTCTTCATGCCTTAAAATGCCTCATTTAGTATATACAGTTCTATGAATATGCAAATGAGCCCCGCCTCCACTCACTCACTCAGAGAACCACTGGTTGACGATCACACGTTGATCTGATTGGTTACAAGGTAGTGTGTGACGTCAGAAACACCAGCGATTTCTAACCGTGTTTTTGAGACGGTCTTTGGTTCACTGCAGTTTTAAGCAGAAAATACTCAGCAATGCTGTCCACTTATGAACTTACACATGGTTTGTCTTAAAGCAGATTAAAAACACCACATAGACGTATAAACAACTTTAAAAACTTGATTTTTACCACAGGGATTTTAAAAATGATACATTTTTATAGACCTTATGTGTCAGAGAAACAAGCACACAAAATCTTTGGAATAAGTTCTTTAGAATGGATCTTTAAAAATTAAAAATTTTGCGGTAGCTCTGTATATTTATATGGCATCACTGTTGAAGAGTAATTAGCTGGTGAAGTGGATTTACTTACTGTAGAGTTAATGAAAGTTATCATGATCATAATGTAAGAAGCGGATGTCCTAACAAATGTCAGTAGACCGGGAAGATTTTAAAACTATAAGTTCATTCATAAATCCGTAAGATCTCACCTTCATGCTGTGGAAACACAAACCGGAAGCGCTGAAAAGGGGCGGAGCTACATAAGCTTTATAGGCAAAGTAAATAGGATTTTACAAGTGTCGGACCAACTGCGAGAAGTTTACACCTGAATTCTCCAAACTACTCGCAGAAATCTCCAACTCATTATTTCTAGCAGCACGTTTATTTGAATCGGACAGTTTACACTTCCAGAAATCATGCTTCAGGATTCTCCAGAAATCTCTGCCAGACAAAAGGAAAGTTGAACCAAGAGAACAAGACAATTCAAGACAGCCTCATCACTTACATAACGCCTCAGAGAAGTGGTAACAGCAATAACCAACCCCCCAAGAAATCATTCTGAATAATGCAAAACTTTCTGAATAATGCAGTTACACAATATGAAAGTATTCCCCCCACTGATGCAACAGTTGCTTTCATGCAGGTACAATAACTCAAGTACTGAATAATGAAGTACAGATGAATCTCATTACAGCGTGACTGTTCAGACACTTCTTCATGCAACTCAATTTTATTCTCCATCAATTGGCATTTTATCTTCAGTTTCCCGAGAGCATGTGGACGTTTTGCTTTCAAAACCACAACACATCATCAAAGTGCAGTCACATATTATATAAATCCGGACATGAGACCGGGAAGAAACACAGGTTCTGATCCAGGTGAATATGTGTGGTTATATGTGGACTATAGCTACCCTTCTGGTGGAGGGAGACTTCACTCTTAGAAGAAAAGGTTCAGGTTCTATTTAGAACTCTCGGGTTCCTGACTCCATTTTAAAGAACTCTTTATTCCAGAAAGGTTCTATATTAAGTGAAATTTCTTAAATGATTGCATAATACTTTCATTTAACAGGTAATTGCAATTATTTCTAGTGATAAAGTATGTTTGCGAGCTGTTTAATCCAGTCATTTTAAAGGGGTCATGACATGAGAAATCAAATTTGCCTTGATCTGACATTCACCATTAAAACATTCTGCAAGTTTCAGCTTAAAACATCCGCCTCATTATAAACAAAGCATTTATTCAATCAAGCTGTGATGTCTCATGGGCAAATACATTTGCATATGCCCGCCTCCTGAGCAAGACATCGACCAATAGTTTTACATCATCACATCAGGCTCCGCCCACTGGCGTTCTGTCGCTGAACAGCTGGCATTTGCTTACAGTGGATGTGTGTGTCACGTCAAAAGCAAACAGAAGCCATTATAGTCAATGACGCTGTCTACACTGATACGGTATACAGGTGTGTGTTCAGTTTCTGACGTATACACGCTTGAGTCCGCCGACAACAACGACAAATGGAAGAGTGAAGGAACGTCCAGTTTAAACATCTCGTTTGTGTTTCTGTACAGACTTCAGAAGGATCCCGGCGTCAGAAACAAGTGGATGGTTTACTTTAATGGCGTCGGAGGATTATGTTAGTTCGGAGCATTTTGCTTTGTGAATGAGGCACAGAGTAATGGAGAATTCAAAGAAACTTTGATTGACAGATGAAGCAGCAACTGTATTGGATCTGACAGCAGCTTCATCACAAACCGTTGTTAAAGGTTTTCACAATGCTTTGTATGTAAATGATGATTTTATATGGATAATGTTTTCAAATCACTTACTTGCGTGCAATAGCGAGTGTGCGTCGATTCTGTTTCCTATGCAATGATGTTAGCCAATCATAACAGTGGCCGTTTACTGACAAGCCTTAAAGGAGCCACGCGTTAAAAACTGATCATTTCAGACAGAATGAGGGTTGAAAATAATAGTTTTTTACGCTTTTTGTGCAAAAAAACTGTAACTTTGTAAATTAACCTATTATAAAGGATGAGCATTATAAAGGAACATAACAAAAATCCATTTTATGACCCCTTTAATCAAAATGAAAAAAATCAGTTAAAACCAAATTAATTCAAAATAAATCCATAAAATGAATCTCCTAAAAGGTTCTGCTGTATATATGAAGTGCCTGACGGAACCCTTTAAGGTTCCATATAGAACCTTTCCTTCTAAGAGTTCTGGAAATCAGGATTCTATCACGTTTGATCCCAGTGAACAGCGACTTAAAAACTTTAAACTTTTATGATTACATCTTATATAAATTTAGCTTTATCGAAGTTTCTCCCTACAGCCAGTCCATCCATGACAACCCAAATGGGGGTTTCTTTTCCCCAAATACTACGGCATAGTTCTAGAATTCCCCCTTCACTCAGGAAAACAGAAAATAAAACGACTGGATAATAAGCATCCATTTGTGCTGACAATCTGCATTTAGATTTAAAGATATTTGGATTTTTTTTTCCAGCTGTGAACACTTTTTGTTTGATTACATAAACCTCAAATGTGGTGTTAGACATCCTGAGTTGTGATGTCAAGAGAAACACTGAAGGAAAAAGCATTCTGAACATGAATTTAACAGTTGTACTGTGTTATTGAATATGAAATATACCATAAACCAACTGGATGGACCAATTACTGATGTAATGCTGGTAAACTAAAAAAAAATAATCAATGATAATAAAAAAAATATATATATATATTATTCATATTATTATTAAGTATTCAAATAAAATATATAAATAATAATAATATTAATTGTGACCAGACAGGATGACTTTTATAACTGTATAATAATGAGAATCTAAATAAAATCATAAAAAATAATGAGAATTACCAACAAAATCAAAAGTACAACATTTTGACACATTGTGCTCGTCAGGAAAATGTTGTAATGCAACAAATCTTTCTGTCCTTTATGCAAATCTAGGCTTTCTTATTTATTCCCTTTTGGGGTGAAATTAATGACTGGACATGTTCTTGATTCATCCAGCTGGCAGAGAGGATGAGAATGAAATGAATGTGTGTGTGTGTGTGTATTGAAGAAGATTTTTTTAAAGGCACATACATGTCTCAGATTAGACTGACAAGATCACTAATGAAAAAAGGTGACTGACAAAAGCAGTCTGAAGTTAGTAGTGGGTCCAGATGCAATCTGCAGATATTATCCCCACACTTTATGGGAAAAGCAGTGGAATTCTGTGGAAAAAATTCGACAAAATATTTAATAACCAATCATGCAAGGGGGTGTAAGATGTGTAGGAGTGTGAATCTGCCGCTGTTTCTGCAGGTTGTGTGTGGGCCTGTGACGAGGAAAGTTGTGTTTGAGGTAATCCAGTACACAGAGATGAGAGAATGAAGATGAAGAGCGAAACATGAGGCATCGCTCTCTCACACCACGGCTGCGTCTGAAATCACACACTCTCTGAGCAGCTACTGCTTTTGAACAAGTAATTACCTCGTGACCGTATAAAAAATAGGTTAAATATAGTATGAATGTGTGTAGTATAAAATCCAGATGTACCATGTCCATACAGGAGCCCTAAACGGACAAACTTCTCTACAGAGCGCGTTTCGTCACTCTGTTGTTTTTCTTCTTCGTTGGTGTTTTTAGAGGCAACTTGCCTCTTCACTACGTTGAATACGCACGAAGAAGAAGTAGAAGTAGTAACATTAGTAGTGAAATTTGAACAAATGGAGGACCACACTTATTATTTTGCGCAAGAGCCGACAGAGCGTCAAAATTCGTCGGCAAAGAAAAGAAAACATGATGCAGCCAGACAAAGTCGTGGCAGACGACGGCAGAAATCTTGCCGACTTCAGCTTTAAGTAAAAATCATTTCTTATTCTAAACCTCGTTGCTTGACTGGCTACTCTCTGCTGTCTCAGACGATGACATGTTTGTCCTGTTTTGGCCACCGTAGCTTCTTCGAAAGGAAGGGGTGAGCAGTGGGCTTTGAGTCTTTGGTTGCAATTCGCAACCGAACTGCTAGATGCCGCTGAAATCTACACACTGCACCTTTAAGAATCTCACTGGAAGTAGAAGCTCATCAGGGTACTTTTCACTACTGTTTTTCGAATACTATGAACTTGGACATACTACTCTTTTCACTACTGTTTTTCGAATACTATGAATTTGGACATACTACTCTTTCACTACTGTTTTCCGAATACTATGAACTTGGACATACTACTCTTTTCACTACTGTTTTTCGAATACTATGAACTCGGACATACTACTCCTTTCACTACGGTTTTTTGAATACTATGAATTTGGACATACTCTTTTCACTACTGTTTTCCGAATACTATGAACTTGGACATACTACTCTTTTCACTACTGTTTTTCGAATACTATGAACTCGGACATACTACTCTTTTCACTACTGTTTTCCGAATACTATGAACTTGGACATACTACTCCTTTCACTACTGTTTTTCGAATACTATGAACTTGGACATACTACTCTTTCACTACTGTTTTCCGAATACTATGAACTTGGACATACTACTCTTTTCACTACTGTTTTTCGAATACTATGAATTTGGACATACTCTTTTCACTACTGTTTTCCGAATACTATGAACTTGGACATACTACTCTTTTCACTACTGTTTTTCGAATACTATGAACTTGGACATACTACTCTTTTCACTACTGTTTTTTGAATACTATGAACTTGGACATACTACTCTTTTCACTACTGTTTTTCGAATACTATGAACTCGGACATACTACTCTTTTCACAACTGTTTTCCGAATACTATGAACTTGGACATACTACTCTTTTCACTACTGTTTTCCGAATACTATGAACTTGGACATACTACTCTTTTCACTACTGTTTTTCGAATACTATGAACTTGGACATACTACTCTTTTCACTACTGTTTTCGAATACTATGAACTTGGACATACTACTCTTTTCACTACTGTTTTTCGAATTATATGAACTTGGACATACTACTCTTTTCACCTACTGTTTTTCGAATAATATGAACTTGGACATACTACTCTTTTCACTACTGTTTTTCGAATTATATGAACTTGGACATTAGCCTGGGTTTCCCCATACTGCCTTTGCGCAGCGCGATTTTATTCACGCTGAAAGGCAGTCTGGATACCATGGACCAGATTTTCGCCTCATCTGGGGAACCAATCACAGAACGGGGAGGGAGCAGCAAGACGATGACGACATCTATGCGACACAACTAAGCAGTTTGTTTATATCCATATATACATTCGACCCTCATGTTTATCTTGCACAAACAGCAATAGTCGCTGAACGTCATTGTTTACAAAAAAATATCTTACCCATCGTCGTCTTCCTTGTCTAATTTCTTTCGCTCTACATACGTCATCTGGTATAATGGAAACGATTGGCTATGAGCTACGTACAGGCGCATTTGATAGACATTCTTAGCACCCAATAAACGGCGCCGGGCATTCGTAAACCACGCCTCAAATACGAGAATATGAACATGTGGTTCCCAGACCCAAGTCTCAACGAGAATTGGGTCTGGCGTTAGCCAGGCTACTTGGACATACTACTCTTTCACTACTGTTTTTCGAATACTATGAACTTGGACATACTACTCTTTTCACTACTGTTTTTCGAATACTATGAACTTGGACATACTACTCTTTTCACTACTGTTTTTCGAATACTATGAACTTGGACATACTACTCTTTTCACTACTGTTTTTCGAATACTATGAACTTGGACATACTACTCTTTTCACTACTGTTTTTCGAATACTATGAACTTGGACATACTACTCTTTTCACTACTGTTTTTCGAATACTATGAATTTGGACATACTCTTTTCACTACTGTTTTTCGAATACTATGAACTTGGACATTCTACTCTTTTCACTACTGTTTTTCGAATACTATGAATTTGGACATACTCTTTTCACCTACTGTTTTTTGAATACTATGAACTTGGACATACTACTCTTTTCACTACTGTTTTCGAATACTATGAACTTGGACATACTACTCTTTTCACCTACTGTTTTTCGAATACTATGAATTTGGACATACTGTTTTCACCTACTGTTTTTTGAATACTATGAACTTGGACATACTACTCTTTTCACTACTGTTTTTCGAATACTTTGAACTTGGACATACTACTGTTTTCACGTACTGTTTTTAGCATACTATGAATTTGGATATACTACTCTTTTCACCTACTGTTTTTCGCATACTATATAGTAAAGAAGTGTGTGATTTCAGACGCGACCCTAGTCTGAGCTGCTTCATGAGGTTTAAACAACCAGGGAGTCGAAGGCCTGTTTCACTCCAGCAGAAGTACAACAGCACACTCACAGCGTGTCTTCTGCGTTACAGAACTGTGGCTGTGAGTTTCAGGGTTACTAAGTGTGTCCTTTAATAATTGCCATCATTTAGGAAATGGTTATCGGCCGGTCAGAATTATTACAACTTTATCATCTTGAAGTATAATTTACATGAGGAGAGGCATCACATTTACATCCAAAAAGTAATTAAGTAATAAATAATTAAAACTACTTGGAAACTAAACCTCTAAAGTTAAACTATTGCAATAAACTGCTTAAATCAGTTGGATATGGTCATTCAGTCACACAAAGCTGTTGTAAGGCTTCAGGAATGTAGCACACAAATTATATAAATTACTTTATAGACCCCTTTTCAGTTAGTAAACATGGTGACGTTTTTTTGTGGGCGAAGCTTAGGTGGAGGCAGAAAGATCCGTCATGGCCGCTTCACTAACGCTAGTTTGCAAGTTTTGTTAATCGATTTTATAGATTTTATCTAGCGCCAAGAAGACAACGAAAGTAAAGAGTGACATTACGGTGCATTTTTAATCATGTGAATATTTTCTATAAATAAAGATTCCAGATACAGTATATTGAGTTTTTAACTTTGTATTTGATTACCCTTTCTTACCAGGTTCTTCAAAAAGTATAGTCACAATCAATCAAAACTACAATCATAGATGATTCACAAATAATCACTATCATTTAGAAAACATTATGCAATAAAATTTCAAATTGGAGCCTGTACTCCGTCGATTCTAGAACCCAACAACACAACAAGGTGACATTTAATAATAATAATGATAATTAAGTAGAATTATTTAAGTATAATTAAGTTCCACTACATAACTCCTTATTATGTAGTCGAATCTGTGGTGGTTTGTATTGACCGCCTCCAGTTTTCACTTTGTTTTGCCTCCAGCTAACGCCGTGACGTAACTGTGACGTCTATAGTGCAAAAGGGGTCTATAGTACTTTTAAGGCCTCTTAATACCAATGATGATAACTATAATGATAAAGATATAGTTGTAAAAAAAATTCTAAATATAAAAGAATAGTCCACACCACAACTTACACCGATAACGGCACAGAGGAATGATATCATTAGAATCACTTTTAGAATAATTTTTTGCTGATGAACAATAAAAAATTGACAATCAGAATCCTGCTTTAATGAGCTCGAGCATTTAAAGCGGCAGAAGACAAACTGCAGCACAGGCTTATAATGGCTAATATAGTTATCGTTATAGTTATCGTTTTCGTGTGAACGGGCCTTAAGGGTGCTTTTGTGCTCTTCTGACGCAATGGACCAGTACAATTCTTCAAAATATCTTTTGTGTGAGTAAACGACAGATCTTTCACTTTTCATGATGGCTGCCGTTGATTTCCTGCGGGAAGTGAAACAGGCCCAAGACTTGAGGAAAAACCCATGAGGATAAAGTATGAACTAGAGAGAACTGTGATGTATGCGATGCATGCATTATCATGGGGGTTTTACCAAGGCACAGAGTACAGCGCTGGAGTGGATTAGCATCGCAAGCATCGCCAAGAGCCCCGCGGCTCCACAAACCCCTGATCCTGGAATAAATACATCAGCTAAAACAAGAAAGGCAAAAAATACAGTCAAATCCTGGATTAGTCATTCCTTCACATGACATATGCAGCGCAGAACCGAGCTCCAGTGCTCAGGATATGTGCTCATTCAACATCATCAAAGCTACAAAGGGAAAAATACACTATTATACCTTTTAAACGGTGGCAATCCTCCTTTAAACAGTCCTTGCTGAAAGTAACTTACACACACACGATAGAGTCTCTAAGTTAGCATGCTAGCCTTAAAGTAGCTTCCTGGACGTAAGATTCTCCACATTAACGAGTCATTGCTAGCTAGATGTGCAGTCTTTGCAATGTGGAGACGAACGCAAACTTGCCTGAAGTGCTCACAGACAGAGCAAATGCCCGATAGCGGGCGCTAGTGAGGTAATGGCTGCTGGTTTGAAGCGTGCAGCAGAGGTCAAAAGCTCCTCTCGTCTGCACTGCTGCAGGTCAGAGAGAAGCGTGTGGTAAAATCAGGCATGGGTTCCCCAGGTTAGCTCACGTCGCTAGTGCCCGCGCAGCTGCAGCTGTTCGCTGTGACCTCTGCGCTACATGGGCTTCCAGGGCTGGTGCTCTCCTGGCTGCGCTGGTGTCTCTGGTGGAGCTCGTCCCATTTGGCACGATTGGCCTTGATCAAATCAACCATCGGCTGTAGTTTAGGGTTTAATTTGGCAAAAGTCTGGAGAAAGAGAGAGAGAGAGATAGAGTTGATTTTCGTTATGATTAGTTAGAGTTTAGAATTTAAACTAGTAGGTGTTAAGGCCCTTGCACACTGAGTCCAAATGTTTCGTATGCGTTTTTTCGTATCCGTGATTCGGTGGCTCTGAACTGTCAAAACACCGCTCAAAATGCTTGCTATGAATGTGAAAAATGCAGAAAATCGAACCCAATCCGAATTTTTTTATGACGGAAAAGTTTCGGAGGCAGTGTGCAAGTGTGATTGACATAACGCGAGGTCGTATTTATTTTTAACGTGCAAAAATTTTGGACGTGAATTCCGGACTCAAGGGCCTTTACTCTTCTACTTTCACAAGTGAAGTTAAACGGTTAGTTCTGGTTAGACTTTGTCGCTGTATGTTGCTAGTCTCTGTACTGTGTAGTGGCTTGTGGGCGTTCCTAGTAGTGTCGCTCTAATGTTATTGGTAGACTGCACGTCTGCTCATATCTATACTACAAAATACCATCACAAGTGATATATACAACTATATAATTTTAATTTAACTAGGAATTAGGCTAAAAAGAAACAGTATGCTGTTGGGAGAGTGTTTTTATATTACCACAGCAGTGTCCAGTGGAGTAAATCATTTACTAAATTACAGATCGATCAATCAACAAATTATACTCACTCATGCTGTCATAAATTACTAAAACGTCATTCAAATTTGACAAATAATACATTTTCTTGTCCCTAAATGCAGGGAAAACTGTCAAATGAACTGCAGCAGTGCTAAACTTGCATCATAAAATTACAACACTCGAACTATAAATGCATGAATTAAACTCACTGGGTCTCATTCATGAAACACGAGCAGAACGAATTCTTGTGTAATCGTGTGTAAAGTGGTTCTGGCGTAAATTTTCGGATTCATTAAAATGTTCGTATTTTTCAAATGTTAGTTGGTACGAAAGAAATCTACACCTGCTCCCAGCCACGCGTAAATAGTGCGTTTAACATCCGAACGTTTTGCTCATTAATAAGGCTGCATTTTAATTCACCTTAATCGGGTACATATTTACACAGCATTTTGAAAAAATATTATAATTACATACGTTTTTTCTTTTTACTTTTATTATGAGAGCCAGTGATAGCATCTGCAAAGCAGATAGTGATAGCACCGAGAGAGTGTGGCGGGTCAAGGCAAAAATACTCCCACACATTTCCTGCTCTCCCACACACACACACACACACACACACACACACACACACACATACGCAAGCACACACACGCATGCACACACACACACACGCAGTTGATTTTTTATAGTTTGACTGGTTGGTTAATATAATTTTATACATGTGGAATTATTGGCCAGGCTTAAAGGTTGAAAAGGCAGGAGATTCAATTAAATTTTTTAATTAGTGGCGAGATGATTAGTTTGATAAGACAAGCTCCGTTTTTAGTGTTAGTGATTCGATCCAAATACACACTCGTAGTATTAAATGCACATCTGTAGACCAGAATATCAGAGACGTTGGTCTGGACTCTTTTAACTTGAGCAAGTAAGTAGCCCTCTAAAACACCCTAGCAACCACTAAGCAATGCAATGCCATAGCAACCAGCCAGAAAACCCTAGCAACTGCAAATGACA
>NC_136882.1:5939200-5944200 GCF_949152265.1 Phoxinus phoxinus | reverse complement strand
AAAAGACAAAATGTTGCATTTCTAGTCACGAGAGGGCATGAATAATAGTGATTTCCTTATTAAACGCCTGTTCTTAGACATGTGGTGAGAGCAAAGCTCAATATAGTATTTTTATTATAATTATTATTAAGAACATCATGCTTAAGAACACAGCACTTCCGCCAAGTAATATTGTTTATCTGTGTAACTGTGAAAATACCGTACACAAGTTTGAGCTCAGTAAGATTTGTAATGTTTTTTTTATGTTTTCTCTTCTGCTACAAGGCTGCATTTATTTGATCAAAAGTACAGTAAAAACAGTAATATTGTGAAATATTATATCAATTTAAAGTAACTGTTTTCTATGTGAATATATAGTAAAGTGTAATTTATTCCTGTGATTAAATCTAAATTTCCAGCCTTCAGTGTCACATGATCCTTCAGAAATCATTATAAAATGATGATTTGATGCTCAAGAAACATTTATGATTATTATCAGTGTTGAAAACCGTTGTGCTGCTTCATATTACTGTGGAAAGCTTGAAAGTAAAAAAAAAAAGCTGCATTTATTTGAAATAGAAACTTTTGTTGTTACATTATAAAAGTCTTCACTGTCACTTTTCATTAATTGAACGCATAAATGTCTTTTTTTTTTATCTTACTGATCCCGAAACCTTTGACCAATAGTGTAGACTTGGCACATGAATATTGAGTTATTATTATTTGCACAAACTCACTGGAAGTAGAGCGTCAGGTCTGTGGCCAGTATGGACTGTTTCAGGAGCTGCATGAGTTCTCCATACTCGTGTGAAGACAGATTCGAGAAGATATTGTGACCCTGGACAGACGACGACAAAATTAAATGATTATTTTCATTCCTTTTTGTGTCATTAAATATAAAGACGTTTGATAACCTGCACTGATGATGGTCATGTGTGGTGTGTGTGTATTTATCATACAGATACAGGTACGTCAGGATAAAAGGTGGGTTTGTGTGTGAATATATAACCACACTTAACATGATGTAACTGTGAGTTCAAGCCGCCCACACATGCGCACATGTTCATGATATGTCCCGTTTAATGGAGTTCACTTCAACAAAAGCAACAAATGAGCTGCATTTTCAAAGACCACAGAAGATAAGATAATGTAGTCTCAGTAGCGCTGTCATATCTGTGGCCTATAACAAGCTCTCACATCTTTATTATATTTTTTACCATTTCAGGAGTAAAATATGCATATGTGCTTCAACAACCAGATGCATTTACACTTGTCCAGTTTCCCCTGGAATGGGTCTCAAACCGGATTTATATCCGTCTCGAATGCCTTTGTCCGAGGGTTTTACACCTGGTCTTTTCACGATCAGAGAGAACGCATGAAGTGACCAGGTGTAAACCTGAAGTTCTGCTTTTCAGTGACTGCAAGGCATGATGGGAATCAGGATAGGCTGTATCTCTCCATACTGTACCAGATTAAAGAGCAGGGCGACTGCTGCCATTTCATTAAGGAACGGTTTAATTAACACTTGTCTGTCGGCTGGTCAGTGAACGCGCTCTTCTTCGGAGGAAATGATGACGAGGCTCATTTGTATGCAAATGACAGTGACACAGATAAACACACTGTATCTGCTGAAAGCAATTATTCACAGTCCACATCTGTCATTTATTCACTCTCTCTCTCTCTCTCTCTCTCTCTCTCTCTCTCTCTCTCTCTCTCTCTCTCTCTCTCTCTCTCTCTCTCTCTCTCTCTCTGATATAGAAAGGAATTGAATGTAAAGTAAGTCTGTTTGTATAATAATAAACTTTTTTATTATATTTTATCTGTAAGGCGACAATGGATTGTTTGCTAACAGTATTATGGTAAACTGGTTAACAGGCGAAACTTGAAAAATTAGAATATCGTGCAAAAGTTTATTTATTTCAGTAATTCAACTTAAAAGGTGAAACTACAGTGGGGAGAACAAGTATTTGATACACTGCCGATTTTGCAGGTTTTCCACTTACAAAGCATGTAGAAGTCTGTCATTTTTATCATAGTACTTGAATACACCTTGTGGACACGACCAGGACACATCGTCAGTGATACTCACGAGGTCATAGGGTGTTTCGGGTCTTACATCAGACACCCTCACCCGGGCGACCCAGCCGGGGGTGATCAGGCCCCGACTTGTGTCAAGGTAGCGATCTACACCAGGGGTCCCCCCTCCTTAACCAGAGCCACCGTGCAGCCCTTTCAGCGGCTTCCAGGATGTTCTTGATGGCTCTTTGCCTGTGCAGTCCGCAAATCCCTAAGAGTCCCAGGACCCGGTGTAGAGACTGGCCTGCGAAGCCCCTACAGCCCACTTCAACAGGCTCACAGCGGGCCTTCCACCCATTCCTCCGACACTCAGCTACCAGATCAGCGTACTTGGCCCTCTTCCTTTCCTGGGCTTCCTCCATTCTATCTTCCCAGGGGACCGTTAGTTCAAGTAACACCACCTGCTTACTTGCTGCGGACATCAAGACCATGTCCGGTCGTAGTGATTTGACTGCAATGGTGTCTGGGAACCTCAATTGAGTCCCCAGGTCCACCAGGAGGTGCCAGTCTCTTGCTATTGTGAGCAAGCCCCCTTGGGTCTTTCTAGGGGGCTGAGGCTTCTCGCCTGCTCGAACAAAGGCAATTGCAGACTTGGTTGGATGATGTGCTTGCTAATGTTAATGCCAGTGCAGATGGCGTCTGCTACTGCCTTCAGGATCTGGTCATGGCGCCAACGATAACGCCCATCTCCCAAGGCTTTTGAGCAGCAGCTGAGGATATGCTCTAATGATCCCCTTTTCTGGCAGAGTTGGCAAGCAGGTGAGTCCACCAGGCCCCAGGTGAACAGGTTGGCAGGGCTAGGAAGGACATCATACACTGACTGGACCAAGAACTTTAGGTTTCGTGGCTGTCTCTGGGCAATACGGACTTTCAGCTCCTCCAAAGATTTTCTATTGGGTTCAGGTCTGGAGACTGGCTAGGCCACTCCAGGACCTTGAGATGCTTCTTACGGAGCCACTCCTTAGTTGCCCTGGCTGTGTGTTTCGGGTCGTTGTCATGCTGGAAGAACCAGTCACGACCCATCTTCAATACTCTTACTGAGGGAAGGAGGTTGTTGGCCAAGATCTCGCGATACACGACCCCATCCTTCCTCCCCTCAATACAGTGCGGTCGTCCTGTCCCCTGTGCAGAAAAGCGTCCCCAAAGAATGATGTTTCCACCTCCATGCTTCACGGTAGGGATGGTGTTCTTGGGGTTGTACTCATCCTTCTTCTTCCTCCAAACACGGCGAGTGGAGTTTAGACCAAAAAGCTCTATTTTTGTCTCATCAGACCACATTACCTTCTCCCATTCAACGCTTAAATAAACACAGATCTGAATCACTGTGATCGGACTTATCAACGCTTTAATAAACACAGATCTGACTCTCTGTGATCGGACTTATCAAAGCTTTAATAAACACAGATCTGACTCACTGTGATCAGACTTATCAATGCTTTAATAAACACAGATCTGACTCACTGTGATCGGACTTATCAACGCTTTAATAAACACAGATCTGACTCACTGTGATCAAACTTATCAACGCTTTAATAAACACAGATCTGTCACTGTGATCAGACTTATCAATTCTTTAATAAACACAGATCTGAGTCACTGTGATCAGACTTATCAATTCTTTAATAAACACAGATCTGTCACTGTGATCAGACTTATCAATTCTTTAATAAACACAGATCTGAGTCACTGTGATCAGACTTATCAATTCTTTAATAAACACAGATCTGTCACTGTGTTTAGACTTATCAACGCTTTAATAAACACAGATCTGTCACTGTGATCGGACTTATCAACGCTTTAATAAACACAGATCTGACTCACTGTGATCGGACTTATCAACGCTTTAATAAACACAGATCTGAGTCACTGTGATCGGACTTATCAACGCTTTAATAAACACAGATCTGAGTCACTGTGATCGGACTTATCAACGCTTTAATAAACACAGATCTGAGTCACTGTGATCAGACTTATCAAAGTTTTAATAAACACAGATCTGAGTCACTGTGATCGGACTTATCAAAGCTTTAATAAACACAGATCTGAGTCACTGTGATCGGACTTATCAAAGCTTTAATAAACACAGATCTGAGTGATCGGACTTATCAAAGCTTTAATAAACAGATCTGACTCACTGTGATCGGACTTATCAAAGCTTTAATAAACACAGATCTGAGTCGCTGTGATCAGACTTATCAACGCTTTAATAATAACAGATCTGACTCACTGTGATCGGACTTATCAACGCTTTAATAAACACAGATCTGAATCACTGTGATCGGACTTATCAACGCTTTAATAAACACAGATCTGACTCTCTGTGATCGGACTTATCAACGCTTTAATAAACACAGATCTGAGTCACTGTGATCGGACTTATCAACGCTTTAATAAACACAGATCTGAATCACTGTGATCAGACTTATCAAAGCTTTAATAAACACAGATCTGAGTCACTGTGATCAGACTTATCAAAGCTTTAATAAACACAGATCTGAATCACTGTGATCAGACTTATCAAAGCTTTAATAAACACAGATCTGAATCACTGTGATCGGACTTATCAACGCTTTAATAAACACAGATCTGACTCTCTGTGATCGGACTTATCAACGCTTTAATAAACACAGATCTGAGTCACTGTGATCGGACTTATCAACGCTTTAATAAACACAGATCTGAATCACTGTGATCGGACTTATCAACGCTTTAATAAACACAGATCTGACTCTCTGTGATCGGACTTATCAACGCTTTAATAAACACAGATCTGAGTCACTGTGATCGGACTTATCAACGCTTTAATAAACACAGATCTGAATCACTGTGATCGGACTTATCAACGCTTTAATAATAACAGATCTGACTCACTGTGATCGGACTTATCAACGCTTTAATAAACACAGATCTGAGTCACTGTGATCGGACTTATCAACGCTTTAATA